>NC_012871.2:36411693-36565129 GCF_000003195.3 Sorghum bicolor
CGGTCGATATGTTTGGAGATAGTGCTAATCTTCATGTAAGATAGGTGCACAGTTTGCATGGAACATACCATATGCTTAAAAGTCAATATAGACGCACCCAATAGAACTCCTAGATGATGTGTGTCATCTGATATCTTGCTTTGGTCTGTTTAGAGATAGTGTTAGTTTTGTTGCAAGATAGGTGCGCGGTTTGTGCCCAATACACCATATCTCTAAACAGACCGAACCGAGCCTCCACTTGAGCCTCTTCACCTAGGAGTACCAACAGGTGCTTCCAAAACGGTTTCTTAGACTTTGGTGCATTAGGCGCAAACCGTGCACATATCTTGCACCATAACTAATACTGTCTCTAAGCACACCAAAGCAAGATTCCATATGACACACATCATCAAGGAGTTATATAGGGTGTGTCCAAATTAATTTCTAAGCATATGGTACGTTCCAAGCAGACCGTGCATCTTTCTTGCATCAAGATTAGCACAATCTCCAAATAGACCAAATAGAGCTTTCACTTGAGCCTTTTACCTAGGAGTACCATCGGGTGCGTCCAAAATGGTTTCTTAGCCTATGCTGCATTATGTGCAAACCTTGCACCTATCTTGCACCGAAACTAACATTGTCTCCTAATAGACCGAAGCAAGATTTCGTATGACACACGTCATCTAGGAGTTCCATCATGTGCGTCTAGATTGATTTCCAAGCATTTGGTATGTTCCATGCAAACCGTGCACCTATCTTGCATCAAGATTAGCACTATCTCCAAACAGACCGAACCGAGCATCCACTTGAGCCCCATCACCTAGGAGTACCAACAAGTGCGACCAAAATGGTTTCTTAGACTATGGTGCATTAGGTGCAAACTGTGCACCTATCTTGCACCAAAACTAACAATGTCTCCAAATGGACCGAAGTGAGATTCCATATGACACACGTCATCAAGGAGTTCCATCGGGTGCATCCAAATTGATTTCCAAGCATATGGTATGTTCCATGTAAACCATGCACCTACCTTGGATAAGGATTAGCACTATCTCCAGACTAACCGAACCAAGCTTCCAATTGAGCCTCCTCATCCAAGAGTACCAAATAGTGCGTCTAAAATGGTTTCTTAGACTATGGTGCATTAGGCGCAAACTGTGCACCTATCTTGTACTAAAACTTACAATGTCTACCAACAGACCAAAGCAAGATTCCATATGACACACGTCATCTAGGAGTTCCATTGGGTGCATCCAAATTGATTTCATAACATATGGTACGTTCCATGCAAACTGTGCAACTATCTTGCATCAAGATTAGCACTATCTCCAAACAGATCAAACCGAGCTTTCACTTGAGCCTCTTCACCAAAGTACAAACAGGTGCTTCCAAAATGGTTTCTTAGACTATGGTGCATTAGGCACAAACCATGCACATATCTTGCACCGACACTAACACGGTTTCTAAACAGACCAAAGCGAGATTCCATATGACACACGTCATCATGGAGTTCCATCAGGTGCATCCAAATTGATTTCCAAGCATATGGTATGTTCCATGCAAACCCTGCATCTATCTTGCATCAAGATTAGCACTATCTCCAAACAGACTGAACCGAGCTTCCACTTGAGCCTCTTCATCTAGGAGTACAAACAGGTGCGTCAAAAATGGTTTCTTAGACTATTGTGCATTAGGCACAAACAATGCACCTATCTTGTACCAAAACTAACATTGTCATCATCTAGGAGTTGCATTGGGTGTGTCCAAAGTTGATATCATAACATATGGTACGTTCCATGCAAACTGTGCAACTATCTTGCATCAAGATTAGCACTATATCCAAACAGACCAAATCGAGCCTCCACTTGAGCCTCTTCAACTACGAGTACCATCGGGTGCGTCTAAAATGGTTTCTTAGCCTATGGTGCATTAGGCGTAAACCGTGCACATATCTTCTACCAAAACTAACACTGTCTCTAAACGAACCGAAGCAAGATTCCATATGACACACATCATCAAGGAGTTATATCAAGTGCGTCCTAATTGATTTCTGACCATATCGTATGTTCCATGCAAACCGTGCATCTATCTTGCATCAAGATTAGCACTATCTCCAAACAGACCAAACCGAGCTTTCACTTGAGCACCTTGACCTAGGAGTACCATCGGGTGCATCCAAAATGATTTCTTATCCTATGGAGCATTAGGTGCAAACCATGCACCTATCTTGCACCGAAACTAACCCTGTCTCTAAACGGACCGAAGTGAGATTCCGTATGATACATGTCATCTAGGAGTTCCATCTCGTGCGTCCAAATTGATTTCTGCATATGGTGCACCTATCTTGCATCAAGATTAGCACTATCTCTAAACAGACCAAACCGAGCCTCCACTTGAGCATCTTCACCTAGGAGTACCAACAGGTGCTTCCAAAATGATTTCTTAGACTATTGTGCATTAGGCGGAAACCGTGCACATATCTTGCACCGAAACTAATACTGTCTCTAAGCACACCAAAGCGAGATTCCATATGACGCACATCATCAAGGAGTTCTATCGAGTGTGTCCAAATTAATTTCTAAGCATATGGTACGTTCCATGCAGACCATGCATCTATCTTGCATCAAGATTAGCACTTTCTCCAAATAGACCAAACTGAGCTTTCACTTGAGCCTTTTACCAAGGAGTACCATTAGGTGCGTCCAAAATGGTTTCTTAGCCTATGCTGCATTATGTGCAAATCTTGCACCTATCTTGCACTGAAACTAACACTGTCTCCAAACAGACCAAAGCAAGATTTCGTATGACACACGTCATCTAGGAGTTCCATCATGTGCGTCCAGATTGTTTTCCAAGCATTTGGTATGTTCCATGCAAACCGTGCACCTATCTTGCATCAAGATTAGCACTATCTGCACACAGATCGAACCGTCCACTTTAGCCCCTTCACCTAGGAGTAACAACAAGTGTGTCCAAACTGGTTTCTTAGACTATGGTGCATTAGGTGCAAACTGTACACCTATCTTGCACCGAAACTAATAATGTCTCCAAATGGACCGAAGCGAGATTCCATATGACACACACGTCATCAAGGAGTTCCATCGGGTTCATCCAAATTGATTTCCAAGCATATGATATGTTCCATGCAAACCATGCAACTACCTTGCATAATGATTAGCACTATCTCCAAACAGACCGAACCAAGCTTCCACTTGAGCCTCTTCACCCAGTAGTACCAAATAGTGCGTCCGAAATGGTTCCTTAGACTATGGTGCATTAGGCGCAAACTGTGCACCTATCTTGCACTAAAACTTACAATGTCTACAAACGGACCGAAGGAAGATTCCATATGACACATGTCATCTAAGAGTTCCATTAGGTGCGTCCAAATTGATTTCTAAGCATATGGTATGTTCCATGCAAATCATGCACCTATCTTGAATCAAGATTAGCACTCTCTCTAAACAGATCAAACCGAGCTTCCACTTGAGCCTCTTCACTGAAGTACCAGCAGGTGCATCCAAATTGATTTCCAAGCATATGGTATGTTCCATGCAAACCGTGAACCTATCTTGCATCAAGATTAGCACTATCTCCAAACAGACCGAACCGAGCTTCCACTTGAGCTTCTTCATCTAGGAGTACAAATAGGTGCGTCAAAAATGGTTTCTTAGACTATGGTGCATTAGGCACAAACTATGCACCTCTCTTGCACCGAAACTAACATTGTCTCCAAACAGACCGAAGCGAGATTCCATATGACACACGTCATCTAGGAGTTCTATTGGGTGTGTCCAAATTGGTTTCATAACATATGGTACGTTCCATGCAAACTGTGCAACTATCTTGCATCAAGATTAGCACTATATCCGAACAGACCAAATCGAGCCTTCACTTGAGCCTCTTCAACTACGAGTACCATCGGGTGCGTCTAAAATGCTTTCTTAGCCTATGGTGCGTTAGGCGTAAACCGTGCACATATCTTCTACCAAAACTAACACTGTCTCTAAACGGACCAAAGTAAGATTCCATATGACACATGTCATCTAGGAGTTCCATTTGTTGCGTCCAAATTGATTTCTGAGCATATGGTGCACCTATCTTGCATCAAGATTAGCACTATCTCTAAACAGACTGAACCAAGCCTCCACTTGAGCCTCTTCACCTAGGAGTACCAACAGGTGCTTCCAAAATGGTTTCTTAGACTTTGGTGCATTAGGCGCAAACCGTGCACATATCTTGCACCGAAACTAATACTGTCTCTAAGCACACCAAAGCGAGATTCCATATGACACACGTCATCAAGGAGTTCTATTGGGTGTGTCCAAATTAATTTCTAAGCATATGGTACGTTCCATGCAAACCGTGCATCTATCTTGCATCAAGATTAGCACTATCTCTAAATAGACCAAACTGAGCTTTCAGTTGAGCCTTTTACCAAGGACGGGTGCGTCCAAAATGGTTTCTTAGCCTATGCTGCATTATATGCAAACCTTACACCTATCTTGCATCGAAACTAACACTGTCTCCAAACAGACTGAAGCAAGATTTCGTTTGACACACGTCATCTAGGAGTTCCATCATGTGCGTCCAGATTGTTTTCCAAGCATTTGGTTGTTCCATGCAAACCGTGCACCTATCTTGCATCAAGGTTAGCAGTATCTCCAAACAGACTGAACCGAGCATCCATTTGAGCCCCTTCACCTAGGAGTACCAACAAGTGCATCTAAAATGGTTTCTTAGACTATGGTGCATTAGGTGCAAACTGTGCACATATCTTGCACTGAAACTAACACTGTTTCTAAATAGACCAAAGCGAGATTCCATATGACACACGTCATCAAGGAGTTCCATCGGGTGCATCCAAATTGATTTCCAAGCATATAGTATGTTCCATGAAAACCATACACCTACCTTGCATAAGGATTAGCACTATCTCCAAACCGACTGAACCAAGCTTCCACTTGAGCCTCTTCACCCAGCAGTACCAAATAGTGCGTCCAAAATGGTTTCTTAGACTATGGTGCATTAGGCGCAAAATGTGCACCTATCTTGCACTAAAACTAACAATGTCTACAAACGGACCGAAGCACGATTCCATATGACACACGTCATATAAGAGTTCCATTGGGTGCGTCCAAATTGATTTCTAAGCATATGGTATGTTCCTTGCAAATCATGCACCTATCTTGCATCAAGATTAGCACTATCTCTAAACAGAACAAACCGAGCTTCAACTTGAGCCTCTTCACCGAAGTACCAACAGGTGCATCCAAAATGGTTTCTTAGACTAGGTGCATTAGGCACAAACCATGCACATATCTTGCACCGAAACTAACACTGTTTCTAAACAGACCAAAGCGAGATTCCATATGACACACGTCATCAAGGAGTTCCATCGGGTGCATCCAAATTGATTTCCAAGCATATGCATGTTCCATGCAAACCGTGCACCTATCTTGCATCAAGATTAGCAATATCTCCAAACAGACCGAACTAAGCTTCCACTTGAGCTTCTTCATCTAGGAGTACAAATAGGTGCGTCAAAAATGGTTTCTTAGACTATGGTGCATTAGGCACAAACTATGCATCGATCTTGCACCGAAACTAACATTGTCTCCAAACAGACCGAAGTGAGATTCCATACGACACACGTCATCTAGGAGTTCCATTGGGTGTGTCCAAATTGATTTCATAACATATGGTACATTCCATGCAAACTGTGCAACTATCTTGCATCAAGATTAGCACTATATTCGAACAGACCAAATCGAGCCTTCACTTGTGCCTCTTGAACTACGAGTACCATCGGGTGCGTCTAAAATAGTTTCTTAGCCTATGGTGCATTAGGCGTAAACCGTGCACATATCTTCTACCAAAACTAACACTGTCTCTAAACGAACCGAAGCAAGATTCCATATGACACAAATCATCAAGGAGTTATATCCAGTGCATCCTAATTGATTTCTGAGCATATTGTATGTTCCATGGAAACCGTGTATCTATCTTGCATCAAGATTAGCACTTTCTCCAAAAAGACCAAACCGAGCTTTCACTTGAGCACCTTGACCTAGGAGTACCATCGGGTGCGTCCAAAATGTTTTCTTATCCTATGGTGCATTAGGTGCAAACCGTGCAACTATCTTGCACCAAAACTAACACTGTCTCTAAACGGACCGAAGTGAGATTCCATATGACACATGTCATCTAGGAGTTCCATCTGGTGCGTCCAAATTGATTTCAAGCATATGGTGCACCTATCTTGCATCAAGATTAGCACTATCTCTAAATAGACCGAACCAAGCCTCCACTTAGCTTAGAAATCAATTAGGACGCACCTGATGTAACTCCTTGATGATGTGTGTCATATGGAATCTTGCTTCGGTTCGTTTAGAGACAGTGTTATTTTTGGTAGAAGATATGTGCACGGTTTACGCCAAATGCATGATAGGCTAAGAAATCATTTTAGATGCATCCGATGGTATTCGTTGTTGAAGAGGCTCAAGTGGAGGCTCAATTTGGTCTATTCGGATATAGTGCTAATCTTGATGCAAGATAGTTGCACTGTTTGCATGGAACGTACCATATGTTAAGAAAACAATTTGGATGCACCAAATGGAACTCCTAGATGACGTGTGTCATATAGAATCTCGCTTCGGTCCGTTTGGAGACAATGTTAGTTTCAGTGCAAGATGGGTGCATAGTTTGTGCCTAATGCACCATAGTTTAAGAAACCATTTTTGACGCACCTGTTGTAACAGAACCGACCAAATTATAAGAGATTAAGCCTAATAGTGACTATTTGCATAGTCGAACCATCACGCTTAAGCCCATATAATCCCGGTAGTCCGTGAAATCACGAAGGATTTCAAACCACACATCACATAACAGCCAAGATCGTAATAAGTTTAGCGGTCGCCATCCACAAGTACATCCAGATTACAACATTCATAAAATACATCGGAGTGCTTAAAGTTATTACAAACCAAGTTCTTCAAGTAGCGGAAGCTTCATAGTTTGAAATTACAACACACACGATAAGTCTGATACAGTGCCATAGTTCGGTCATTCCCACAAAAGCAAAAGAAGAGACGGAGTGACCATCGCCCTTGGTCTAGTCATCACCCATAGCTGGGTACAGACAGAGGATGCAATAACCATAGTACATTTGACCATCTGCAAAACAACATGGGAATAGAACCCTGAGTACGAGAAGGTACTCAGCTAGACTTACCCGTCATAAACTTAAAATAAAGACTCATCAAGGATCATGAAGGCTATTTAGTGGGGTAGCTGACAACCATTTTGCAAAGACCGCAAGGTTTTATTACCCTAACTTACATAAATCTTTTCTTCTTTTAATTTGCTCAAGTTGAAAGTATCATTACCTATTATCTAGGTTTGCTCCTGTGCTATTACAAGCAAGTATGAGACTATGATATTACCTCATCATAGCATTTCTTAAACCATTCATCATTATAACCCAAGTGTTCCATAGTCCTTACTACGAGGACGAAGCTCATGTCAAGTGCTCACTATCCAGGAACGATGGCGATTCGAATCGATTTCTAACCAGCTGGCGAGGTATTCCCCACACAAACCACACTCACTGATCAAGTGAGCTACAGATCACCGTATTACACTATCCAGGACCAATTCGCGGGTTCGGCAGGCACCGCCAGTACCCGAGGACCGTTCCGGCGATCGAGGTATCCAAGGTATACCAAGGTTGCGCGCCGCGCCCTCGTCGTTCTCCTCAACCATCACCAATACAGCGCATGGCGGCTCGATTCCCGGCCCGGATAGTGTTCAGGCTTCGCGGTCGGAACGACTTATCCTTCCAGCTAAGTGTGGGGCATGCGTTCAACATGACAAGAGGGCCGTCAACGATCGGTCCTTAATCGACACAGGCAGGGGCACCATGGTCAACCCACCATAAGACCCTGCCCGGTCTCCAAATTCATTCCACACTTGGTTATTCTTTTCCCCGAGCAACCAATGCTTAATCAAGCAGGTATCCACCTATATCTCGCAGGTGACAGGGAATCACCCGACTTCTACCGAACTAAGCAAGCTAAGCATAGACTCCGTGCCTATCTACATAGGACAAGGTAGTTGAATGAGTAGGAATAACAAGGAGTACTCATGCAGCAACGGTATCAGGCAACTCCTATCACTTAATATGCAATACAGTAGAACAAGTATAGCACTTTATATAAGTTAGCGAGAATAGGGAGACTTAGAATGCTCTGGGGCTTGCCTTTCTCAAACGTGCTGGGTCGGTGATCCGGACACTCTTGCAATTCCTCTCCGGTTTCTTGTGCTTCCGGAGGTTCCTGCTCCTGTATCTCCTCGGGTTCCTCGGGTCCCACTTCGTTCTCCTGCGAGCCTGTATGATGCATATATGCTCATGAGTGGAGTGCGAGATGCCCGAGTGGATGCTTGTATGAGAAAGTACCAAAGGACCATGACATGATGCATGGATGATACACTTGGTCATGCTCATCACAAGGTATGCAACATCATCCAAGAACAGGCACTTGGATTAAACATCTATTGCATTCTCTTCTACAAATATTTTTTTTCAAATGCAACCAGCAACCCCCATGATGCTTCAAAGATACACCAAACCCAACTTATTCCATTCAACCTACATACACAACCATTCATAATTTTATTTATTCATTTCTAAGCCCATTAAAAATCACATGCAATTCTGTTCATCAATAAATTCCAGAAAAATTACAGGAGACTACTAGCTAATCATAAAGTCTACTGTAAATTTTTCATAATTTTTGGTTACTTATTTTGAGCCACAAAAATCACAAGATTAATTAATAAGGCAAGTAAAATCACTCTACTGGGATACAAGTGTTAAACAACAGATTTCATATTTTTACAATTTGCATAATATCATAAGAAACACACACAAATTTTTCCAGATTTATTGTATGACCCATTTAATTATTAAAAATCATAAAGTACTGCCATGCAAGCATTTAAATTACCATAAATTCATTTATACACTAAATAATATGTACCCACTTTTTCCCAGTGAGCAAACACACATGCAAAGCCAACAAATCAAGTTTCACATTTTCTGAGCCATATTTTATTTACTATGCATTTTCCAAGTTTAACAAAATCATGGATAAAATATATTCACACAGAAAAGTTGCTCCAACATGACATGCAATTACATCAAACTGTAGATCTAGAAATATAGAGCACACCAAAATTTATTTCATTCAATTTGGAGCTGTAGAACTCAAGATATAGATTTTACAAACCTTAAATCAATTTCTGGAAAACACTTTTTCAAGAAAACCGACGAAAAATGCTACGCACACCCAAATCTACACCCACCGGGGTACCCCTGCGACTGACAGTGGGTCCCCGACCCCACCAGTCATCGAGACCGAGAGGGAGCTCACCTCCGACGAGCGGATCTCGCCGGCGGTGAGGTCTCCGGCCACGGGGTGAGCACCAACGTGCTCCCCGCAACAAGACGCACCCAGCGGTACCCTTGGATCGACCAGAGGACGGCCGGAACACCTCCGGCGAGCATGCATGGCGGCACGGCGGCGCTGCTCGCCGTGGCCAGGCTGCTCCGGCGCGGTAGAGCGTGCGCAAACGCCTCTCCGAGCTTCCTCACCTTGCTACCGACCTAGCGCAACAGAGAACGAGCGAAAAGAGGCTGGGAAACGCTAGATCCGTCGCGGCGGAGTACTCCGGCGAGCTCGGGGTGACTCCGGCGAGCGATTCACGGCGCTCGACGGACTCTCACCTCGGTAGAACGTTCGCACGAGCTTACCCTAGCGACGGCGAGTGCCCTGGTGCTCTCGGCGTCGAGCTTGAGGCTCTGGTGTGGCCGGCGACGAGCGGCGGAGCTCTCTCCGGCAATGGCGCGCGGAGGAGCGGCTGCTGCTGCGCGGTGCGAGCGGAGGAGGAAGGAGAAGGAGGGCGCGGGGGAGACAGAATGGAGGGAGTGGCCTGGGAGCCTGCGCCGGCGTCCCGACCAGGGGGGGTTGGAGGCCGGCCGCGGCGCGCCCAACGCCGGCGTACGGCCGCCACGTGGCCGGCGCCGGGTGGAGCAAGGCGGGCGCCGCGCGCGCCGGAGAGAGGGGAGGGGGAGCGGGCCGCGCTGTCCAGCTGGGCCAGAAGGGAGGCGGGTCGGCCCAGCAGCGCCTGCCCCCTTTCCCCTTTTTTTTTTGAATTTCTTTTCTCAAATTCCTTCTAAATTCATTTGGACCAATTTAAAATCATTTTCACCTCTTGCTCCCAAAAACAAAGTTGTTCCAAATTAAAAACTCTACAACTTTGCTTTGACAAGCAAGACCAAATTCCAAACAAAATTTGAATTACAAGTTAAAACTCAGTTCTAGGTTTTAAATAAATTCATTTTGGGAAAATTTGTATAAATTCTATTTCTCAAATTCCATAGCTCCAAAAATTGCACAAAAATATTCTAAATTCTTTTTACACATAAAGCAACCTAATTTGAATATTTCACAATTTTAGAAGCAAGCATCATATTTTTAACATATTTAAAACACATGAAATGATGCACATAAAATCATACTTGAAAAGAATGACATGCTCATGATGCTTATGATTGATGAGGATGCTTATGCATTGCTTTGCCAAGGCTAAGTGCATGCTTAACACCTAGGTGTTACACCTGTCTATACTCCTAGATGAAGAGGCTCAAGTGGAAGCTCAGTTCGGTCTGTTTGGAGTTAGTGCTAATCTTGATGCAAGATAGGTGCACGGTTTGCATGGAACATACCATATGCTTGGAAATAATTTTGGGTGCACCCGATGGAACTCCTTGACGACGTGTGTCATATCAAATCTCGCTTTGGTCTGTTCGGATATAGTGTTAGTTTCGGTGCAAGATATGTGCATGCTTTGCGCCTTATGCACCATAGTCTAAGAAACCATTTGGACGCACTTGTTGGTAATCCTAGGTGAAGGGGCTCAAGTGGATGCTCGGTTCAGTATGTTTAGAGATAGTGCTAATCTTGATGCAAGAAAGGTGCACGGTTTGCATGGAACATTCCAAATGCTTGGAAAACAATCTAGACGCACATGATGGAACTCCTACATGACGTGTGTCATAGGAACTTGCTTTGGTCTGTTTGGAGACAGTGTTAGTTTCAGTGCAAGATAGGTGCAAGGTTTGCACATAATGCAGCATAGGCTAAGAAACAATTTTGGACGCACCCGATGGAACTCCTAGGTAAAAGGCTCAAGTGAAAGCTCGGTTTGGTCTATTTGGAGATAATGCTAATCTTGATGCAAGATAGATGCACGGTTTACATGGAACATACCATATGCTTAGAAATTAATTTGGACACACCCAATAGAACTCCTCGATGACGTGTGTCATATGGAATCTCGCTTTGGTGTCCTTAGAGACAGTATTAGTTTCAGTGCAAATATGTGCACGTTTTGTGCCTAATGCACCAAAGTCTAAGAAACCATTTTGGAAACACCTGTTGGTAATCCTAGGTGAAGAGGCTCATGTGGAGGCTCGGTTCGATCTGTTTAGAGATAGTGCTAATCTTGATGCAAGATAGGTGTACGATTTGTATGGAACATACCGTATGCTCAGAAAACAATTTGGAATCTCGCTTTGGTCTGATTAGAAAACAATTTTAGGTGCACTCGATGGAACTCCTTGACGACGTGTGTCATATGGAATCTCGCTTTGGTCTGATTAGAAACAGTGTTAGTTTCGATGCAAGATATGTCCATAGTTTGCGCCTAATGCACCATAGTCTAAGAAACCATTTTGGAAGCACCTATTGGTATTTTGGTGAAGAGGCTTAAGTGGAAGCTCGGTTTGATCTGTTTGGAGATAGTGCCAATCTTGATGCAAGATAGGTGCATGATTTGCAAGGATCATACCATATGCTTAGAAATCAATTTAGACGCACCCAATAAAACTCCTAGATGACGTGTGTCATATGGAATCTTGCTTTGGTCCGTTTGTAGACATTGTAAGTTTTAGTGCAAGATAGGTGCATAGTTTGTGCCTAATGCACCATAGTCTAAGAAACCATTTGGATGCACTATTTGGTACTCCTGGGTGAAGAGGCTCAAGTGGAAGCTTAATTCATTCAGTTTGGAGATAGTGCTAATCCTTGTGCAAGGTAGGTGCATGGTTTGCATGGAACGTACCATATGCTCAGAAATCAATTTAGACGCACCAGATGGAACTCCTAGATGGCATGTGTCATATGGAATCTCACTTCGGTCCGTTTAGAGACAGTGTTAGTTTCGGTGCAAGATAGGTGCACGGTTTGCACCTAATGCACCATAGGATAAGAAAAAATTTCGGACACACCCGATGATACTCCTAGGTCAAGGGGCTCAAGTGAAAGCTCGGTTTGGTCTGTTTGGAGATAGTGCTAATCTTGATAAAAGATAGATGCATGGTTTGCATGGAACATATGATATGCTCAGAAATCAATTAGGACGCACATGATATAACTCCTTGATGATGTGTGTCATATGGAATCTTGCTTCGGTTCGTTTAGAGACATTGTTAGTTTTGGTAGAAGATATGTGCACCACGGTTTACGCCTAATGCACAATAGGCTAAGTAACCATTTTAGACGCATCCGATGGTACTCGTAGTTGAAGAGGCTGAAGTGGAGGCTCGATTTAGTCTGTTCGGATATAGTGCTAATCTTGATGCAAGATAGTTGCACAGTTTGCATGGAATGTACCATATGTTAAGAAATCATTTTGGACGCACACGATGGAACTCCTAGATGACCTGTGTCATATGGAATCTCGCTTCGGTCTATTTGGAGACAATGTTAGTTTCGGTGCAAGATAGGTGCATAGTTTGTGCCTAATGCACAATAATCTAAGAAACCATTTTTGACGCACCTGTTTGTACTCCTAGATGAAGAGGCTCAACTAGAAGCTCGGTTCGGTCTGTTTGGAGATAGTGCTAATCTTGATGCAAGATAGGTGCACGGTTTGCATGGAACATACCATATGCTTAGAAATCAATTTGGATGCACCCGATGGAACTCCTTGATGACGTGTGTCATATGGAATCTCGCTTTGGTTTATTTAGAAGTAGTGTTAGTTTCGGTGCAAGATATGTGCATGGTTTGCGCCTAATGGACCATAGTCTAAGAAACCATTCTGGAAGCACCTATTGGTACTTCGGTGAAGAGGCTCAAGTGGAAGCTCGGTTTGATCTGTTCGGAGATAGTGCTAATCTTGATGCATATGCACGGTCTGCACGGAACGTACCATATGCTTAGAAATTAATTTGGACACACCCGATAGAACTTTTTGATGACGTGTGTCATATGGAATCTCGCTTTGGTGTGCTTCGAGATAGTATTAGTTTCGGTGCAAGATATGTGCACCGTTTGCGCCTAATGCACCAAAGTCTAAGAAACCATTTTGGAAGCACATGTTGGTACTCCTAGGTGAAGAGGCTCAAGTGGAGGCTCGGTTTGGTCTGTTTAGAGATAGTGGTAATCTTGATGCAAGATAGGTGCACGATTTGCATGGAACATACCATATGCTCAGAAATCAATTTGGATGGACAAGATGGAACTCCAAGATGACATGTGTCATATGGAATCGCACATCGGTCCGTTTAGAGACAGTGTTAGTTTCGGTGCAAGATAGGTGCATGGTTTGCACCGAATGCACTATAGGATAAGAAATCATTTTGGATGCACCCGATGGTACTCCTAGGTCAAGGGGCTCAAGGGAAAGCTCATTTTGGTGTGTTTGGAGATAGTGCTAATCTTGATGCAAGATAGATGCACGGTTTGCATGGAACATACGATATGGTCAGAAATCAATTAGGACGCACCTGATATAACTCCTTGATGATGTGTGTCATATGGAATCTTGCTTCGGTTCGTTTAGAGACAGTGTTAGTTTTGGTAGAAGATATGTGCACCACGGTTTACGCCTAATGCACAATAGGCTAAGAAACCATTTTAGACGCACCCGATGGTACTCGTAGTTGAAGAGGCTCACGAAACCATTTTAGACGCACCCGATGGTCCGTTTGAGGAATGTACCATATGTTAAGAAATCAATTTGGACGCACACGATGGAACTCCTAAATGACGTGTGTCATATGGAATCTCGCTTCGGTCTATTTGGAGACAATGTTAGTTTCGGTGCAAGATAGGTGCATAGTTTGTGCCTAATGCACTATAGTCTAAGAAACCATTTTTACGCACCTGTTTGTACTCCTAGATGAAGAGGCTCAAGTGGAAGCTCGGTCCGGTCTATTTGGAGATAGTGCTAATCTTGATCCAAGATAGGTGCACGGTTTGCATGGAACATACCATATGCTTGGTAATAATTTTGGGTGCACCCGATGGAACTCTTTGATGACGTGTGTCATATCGAATCTTGCTTTGGTCTGTTTAGAAATAGAGTTAGTTTCGGTGCAAGATATGTGCATGCTTTGCTCCTAATGCAGCATAGTCTAAGAAATCATTTTGGACGCACTTGTTGGTAATCCTAGGTGAAGGGGCTCAAGTGGATGCTCGGTTCAGTCTGTTTGGAGATAGTGCTAATCTTGATGCAAGATAGGTGTACGATTTGTTTGGAACATACCATATGCTCAGAAAACAATTTGGACGCACCAGATGGAACTCCAATGACAAGTGTCATATGGAATCTCACTTCGGTCCGTTTAGAGACTGTGTTAGTTTCGGTGCAAGATAGGTGCACGGTTTGCACCTAATGCACCATAGGATAAGAAACCATTTTGCACCCACCCGATGGTACTCCTAGGTCAAGGGGCTCAAGCGAAAGCTCTGTTTGGTCTGCTTGGAGATAGTGCTAATCTTGATGCATGATAGATGCACGGTTTGCATGGAACATACGATATGCTTAGAAATCAATTAGGACGCACCTGATATAACTCCTTGATGATGTGTGTTATATGGAATCTTGCTTCGGTTCATTTAGAGATAGTGTTAGTTTTGGTAGATGATATGTGCACGGTTTACGCCTAATGCACCATAGTCTAAGAAACCATTTTAGACGCACCCGATGGTACTCGTAGTTGAAGAGTCTCAAGTGGAGGCTCGATTTGGTCTGTTTGGATATAGTGCTAATCTTGATGCAAGATAGTTGCACAGTTTGCATGGAACGTACCATATGTTATGAAATCAATTTGGACGCACCCAATGGAACTCCTAGATGATGTGTGTCATATGGAATCTCGCTTCTGTCTGTTTGGAGACAATGTTAGTTTTGGTGTAAGATAGGTGCATAGTTTGTGCCAAATGCACCATAGTCTAAGAAACCATTTTTGATGCACCTGTTTGTACTCCTAGATGAAGAGGCTCAAGTGGAAGTTTGGTTCGGTCTGTTTGGAGATAATACTAATCCTTATGCAAGGTAGGTGCATGGTTTGCATGGAACATACCATATGCTCAGAAATCAATTTAGATGCACCAGATGGAACTTCTAGATGACATGTGTCATATGGACTCTCACTTCGGTCCGTTTAGAGACTGTGTTAGTTTCGGTGCAAGATAGATGCACGGTTTGCACCTAATGCACCATAGGATAAGAAACCATTTTGGACACACCCGATGGTACTTTGTGGGGGTATAAACCCCTATATCTTTACGACTAGACTTGGGCCGGGAGGCTTGGCCCATTACGAGACAAGTTCGAGGCTTGATCCGACAGCTCGGAGTTTCGCGCAAGGAAACAAGACGTGGAGATCAAGTAGGATTCTAGTCGGTTAGAATAGGAATTAATATCGAACTATCTATGGCAATTGTAACCGAGTAGGATTAGTTTCCAGATCTGTAACCCTGCCCTCCGGACTATATAAGGAGGGGCAAGGGACCCCCCTAGGACATATTATTCTCTCAATCCAATACAATCAGACGCAGGACGTAGGTATTACGCCCACACGGCGGCCGAACCTAGATAAAAAGCTTGTCCGTGTCTTGCGTCACCATCGAGTTCGTAGTTTGCGCACCATCTACCGATAAACTACTACCGTCGGCATACCCCAAGGTAGACTGCCGACTAGCTTTCGTCGACAGTGGCGCGCCAGGTAGGGGGTGTGTGTACAGCTTTTCCAGCGAACAAGATGGTCATCGTTCCAGCTTCCGCGGCCGTGCCTGAAGGCCTCACGTTCACCGTCGGCCAGATTACGTGGACAACTCGCGGCGGTGGCCTCACGGTCACGGTTTCAGAAGAAACTCAGATCCGATCTGGGATGACGGCGGCATCGGCTCCGACCACGCGGACACCGGCACCGAGCACCCGACCACCGCTTCCGCGCTACAGGGGAAAGAAGATCGATGGCTCGGACCTTTTCCGAGTTCTTGATCGTGTCGATCTCAAGCTTCTCGAAGCTTCCCGACTAATAGATAGGATCTCGCGCCAGCCTGACCAAGCAGCGCCAACGGATTTTTACAACTCCCACCGGCCAACTCGTGTCATCACACACGAACAGCTGGGAACGTCTCTGATGATAATCTCCACCCCCTCAGGACGGTCCGTCAAACTCGTGGCTGGTCCAGATCAAGGCTCTCCTTACGGGCTGAACAATTCGGCCGTTCACTACTCATGGCACATCCAATCCTTCTTCAACGGGGCTGGTTGGTTGCCAAAGCGGAGCAATCGACCAGCTCGTCACTACGTCAACATGGTGACGATCCGAGAACTACGGGACGGCCAGGCTTCTAGCACAAACTCTAGCACTGGCTCCATTCCTACCGAAGTCATAAACTCCGAGGACGAAGACTACGACCTGGATTTACCACCGTATCCTCCAGGTTTCTCTCGCTTCCCGGTCTTTCCACCTCGGCGTGGAGACCTTGTCCTCAATGTTAGCGCCGATGAGCCAGTCGTTGATGGAGAGACAGACGAGCAGAAGCAGCTCCGCGAGCAGCGCAACGCCGACCGCGCCCGACGACGCGCGGACGAGGAACGACAACTCCCGCCGCATAACCTCACCGACGCTTTTGACATGGTTGGGGATCAGCAAGTCTACAAAACGCCAAGCGCCAACGTGGCTGTCGCCATGGCCAACTTAGATCGACTCCCTGACACTCCCGAGTGCTAGGGTGTTCGGTCCAGCGTGCGCGCGCACCTGATCGCCGCGATGGGACAGACAGCCACTCTGCTCAAAAGAGTCCAAGCTATCTCCTATGCAGAGGTGTCCTCCGACCAGACCCATCGCAGCCGAACCTCACCGCAACCCAGCGACCACCACCGCAGCCGTTCCCCCAACGATCATCGAAAAGATTCACGGCGTGACAATGGCGGTCGGGACGCTGGCGGCTTCCGCGAGCAGAATCGCAGGCATGGTCAGGATGTAAACCAGCATAGGGATCTCCGATACAATATCTCTCCCAAAGACGCCTGGGACCGCATCAACAGGCGCGCCACGGAGAGAGCAGTTCACGAAAACCTGCGTCGCATTGAGTACGATGCAACGCACGGTCCCCCGGGCCTGAGACAGTTCTCTTCACACCTCCGCCAGGTCGTGTGGCCCCGCAATTTCAAGCTCGAGAAACTCAAAAAATACGATGGCAAGGAAATCCCAGAGAACTGGATCACTCTTTATGAGATCGCCGTCCGATCAGTAGCAGGAGATGAGCACGTCATGGCCAACTACTTCCCAGTAGTCCTCGACCAGGCTGGTCACTAGTGGCTCCTAGGCCTGCCCGAGGACTCTTTCGACTCTTGGGAAGAACTACGCCAAGCTTTCATCGACAACTTCATCGCCACCTGCGAGCAGCCTGGGAACAAGTACGACCTCGAAAGGATAAGGGACAGGAAAAACGAGCCTCTGCGCGATTACATCCGACGATTCTCGGATATGCGCCTTAAGATCCCGAAAATTTCCCACGACGAGGCCATATCTGCTTTCATCAAGGGGCTGCGCTTCCATGAAGCACTGAGGAACACCCTGCTGCACAAAACACCAACAACGATGGCCGAGCTTCTTGCCACAGCTAAAAACTATGCCGACGCCGACGACGCACAAAAAACTCATTCGGGATGATGCGAGAGGACCCGACCAGCCTCCTCGACGAGACGACAGTCGAGGTCGTTTCGACAACAGGAACCATCGTCGCCCCGACAACCGGGATCACAGAGAAGGCTGGCGGTGTGACAATCGCGATGACTTCAGAGGCAAACGCCCTCGCGACCACGACCATGAGGTTAATACGGTCAAGCGTCCCAACGGGCAGCTTGACTACCAGGAAGACTACAACAAGACGTTGAAGGGGCCATGCCAGCTACACCCAAAATCTAACCACACGATGGAGGAATGCCACGTCCTCAAACACATCTACACGCGGCGGGTTGCTCAAGACGACCCCACCAAGAAAGGCGGGAAACAAGACGGGCGCGATCACGAAGACGAGGACGAGGACCAGGATAGGGACCCACAACACAAGTATGTCAGTCCTACCGACGTGGTCCACTCCATCTTCGGGGGCAAGGTCTCCATCGAGTCTAAGCGAGAAAGAAAGCTCTTAAAGAGAGCCTGCCTCAACATAGACAGCACGGATGGCCTGATCGCTGACCCAAAATTTCCTCCCTGGTCGCACAGGGAAATCTCCTTCAGCAGGAAGGATTAGTGGGCCGCTATCCCGGAGCCAGGCCGCTTCCCTCTAATCTTGGACCCTTGCATCAACAGCATCAGATTCGAGCACGTGCTCGTGGACGGAGGAAGTTCCATTGACATCCTCTTTCGCAACAGCTTGCCTGCCCTCAAGATATCTCCAGCACAGCTAAAACCTTACGACGCTCAATTCTGGGGAGTCTTGCCAGGTCAAAGTTCAGTGCCCCTCGGACAGATAACACTGCCTGTCCAATTCGGCACATCCGACCACTTTCGAATAGAGTTCGTCAACTTTGTGGTCGCCGACTTTGATGGAACTTACCACGCTATACTGGGCCGACCATCGCTGACAAAGTTCATGGCAGTTCCACATTACTCATACTTGGTCCTCAAAATGCCTACAGAGAAGGGCGTCCTAACTATTAGAGGCAATGTCTACACGGCATATACTTGCGAGGAGGAGAGCTTCAAGATCACTGAAGCAATTGATCTTGCAATTCGCATGGCAGAAACAGCAGCCCAAGCTGCACAGCTCCCTCCCGACTAGCTCCGACTACCCGAGTAGGAGACCGCCAGGAAGAATTCAAAATCCAACGAGTACAAGGAAGTACAGCTAGTCGAAGGCAGCCCCGAGAAGACGGCCCTCATCGGGGCCAACCTGGACCCTAAATAGGAAGACGCGCTCGTCAGGTTTCTAAGGGACAACGTGAGCGTTTTCGCATGGAAACCCGCAGACATGCCCGGCGTCCCATGAAACCTGATCGAGCACTCCTTAAATGTCTCGAAGACCGCAAGACCCATCAAGCAAAAGCTACGACGGTTCGCTCGTGACAAAAAGGAGGCTATTAGGACAGAAATAACACGGCTTCTAGCAGCCGGATTCATAAAAGAAGTGTATCATCCCGATTGGCTCGCCAATCCGGTTCTTGTACACAAAAAGAATAATGAATGGAGAATGTGCGTTGATTACACTGATCTCAATAAACACTGTCCTAAAGATCCTTTTGGTCTCCCTCGCATCGACGAGATGGTCGACTCAACGGCCGGATGCGAACTCCTCTCTTTTTTAAACTGCTACTCTGGTTATCACCAGATCTCGCTAAAGGAAGATGATCAGATCAAAACGTCTTTCATTACTCCTTTCGGCGCATACTGCTACACGACCATGTCCTTTGGACTCAAAAACGCCGGAGCCACCTATCAACGGGCCATCTAGCAATGCCTCCATGACGAGATTCGTGATGACATCGTCGAGGCTTATGTAGACAACGTCGTCGTCAAAACAAGGGACGCAAGCACCCTAATCGACAACTTAGACCGAACCTTTAAGGCACTAAACAAGTACAAGTGGAAGCTTAACCCCAAAAAGTGCATCTTTGGGGTCCCTTCTGGTCTACTGCTCGGCAACGTCGTCAGCCGTGACGGCATACGACCGAATCCTTCAAAAGTAAAAGCAGTGCTCGACATGCGACCACCTAAGAACATCAAGGATATTCAGAAGCTCACCGGATGTATGGCCACCCTCAGCCGCTTCATCTCAAGACTAGGAGAAAAAGGCCTCCCTTTCTTCAAACTCTTGAAGGCGTCGAAAAAATTCTCCTGGACAGAAGAAGCAGACACTGCGTTCACCCAGCTCAAGACTTTCCTCACCTCACCGCCTGTTCTCACAGCGCCTCAGCCCAATGAAGACCTACTCCTTTATATTGCAGCAACCGACAGGGTTGTCTCAACGGCAATAGTGGTCGAGCGAGACGACCCAGGTCATGTCTACAAGGTCCAGAGACCCATTTATTTCATAAGCAAAGTTTTAAACGAGTCTAAGGCCAGATACCCATAAATACAGAAGCTCATATACGCTATTCTAATAACGTCGAGGAAGCTAAAGCACTACTTCGACGGCCATCGGGTCCTGGTAACCACCAGCTTCCCTCTAGGGGTTATTTTGCGCAATAAAGATGCCAACGGCAGAATTGTAAAATGGGCAATGGAATTATGCTCATTCTCCCTGGATTTCCAGAGCCGCACCACAGTCAAGTCTCAGGCCCTGGTCGATTTCATGCAGAGTGGACGGATCTCAATGAGCCTCCCGTTTCCGATGTCTCCGACCACTGGTCAATGTTCTTTGACGGGTCTTTGAACATCAACGGTGCCGGCGCTGGGATACTTTTTGTGTCGCCTAACAAGGACAAACTGTGCTACGTCCTTAGGATCCTCTTCCCGGCGTCAAACAACATCGCCGAGTACGAAGCATGCTTGCATGACATATGACTAGCCGTCGAGCTGGGAGTCAAACGCCTCTACATCCATGGCGACTCCGCTTTAGTTATCAACCAGCTCAACAAGGAATGCGACGCAACCCACGAAAAGATGGACCTCTACTGCAAAGAAATCCGCAAATGGGAGTCCAACTTCTATGGCATAGAGTACATCCACGTGGTCCGGGATAAGAACCAGGCAGCGGATGCATTGTCAAAGTTAGGCTCATCTTGGGCCCAGATCCCGCGAGGTGTTTTCGTCCAAGACATCCATGAGCCAAGTGTGGGCACAGGCCTGCTCGAAAAACAACCTAATGAGGCAATGCTCATAGACGACACCACTCCGACAACCAGCAGCCGTGATCGGCGCACCCCGTTCATCAGGTATATATCGGACGGGTCGGGCTTCCAGGATAAAACGGAGAACGAGCGCCTCATTCGACGATCAAAGAATTACATACTGGTGGACGACAAACTTATGCGAAAAAATGCAAGTTCTGAAGTGCTGCTCAAATGTATATCCCAAGATGATGGCATCAAGCTCTTGGACGACATACACGCCGGATCCTACGGCAACCACGCAGCCTCCAGAACACTGGTCGGGAAGGCTTTTCGAGCAGGTTTTTACTGGCCAACCGCGGTCGCCGACGCAGAAAAACTGGTCCGACATTGTGAAGGATGTCAGTTCTTCGCCAAGAGGACTCACGTACCTACTCACGAGATTCAAACTATTCCGTCATCCTGGCCCCTCGCCTGCTGGGGCCTCGACATGACTGGGTCATTTAAACCAGCCCCCGGCAACTACAAGTTCGTTTTCGTGTTAATCGACAAATTCTCGAAGTGGATCGAATACATGCCACTGGTTAAAGCGACCTCCGAGAAAGCCGTCGAGTTCCTCAATCAAATCATACACAGATTCGGGATCCCCAACAGTATAATCACCGACCTGGGCACTCAGTTCACTGGCACTATGTTCTGGGACTTCTGCGATGATAGAGGCATAGTCATAAAATACGTGTCAGTAGCTCACCCACGAGCAAATGGTCAAGTAGAACGCGCGAACGGGATGATTATTGATGCCCTAAAGAAAAGGTTGTACATCGAGAACGACAGGGCACCTGGTCGATGGATGAAAGAGTTACCGGCTGTGGTCTGGGGTCTCCGAACACAGGCCAGTCGCAATACAGGCGTATCACCCTACTTCATGGTTTATGGCTCCGAGGCAGTGCTCCCGATAGATGTAACCTTCAGATCTCCAAGAGTTGAAAACTTCAACCAGTCAACGGCTGACAACGCTAGGGAGCTCGAACTCAACTGCATGGAGGAAAAGCGTCTAATTTCATGTCTTCGAACAGCAAAGTATCTCGAAGCCATCAAGCGATACCACAACAGGAACGTCAAAGACCGTTCTTTCGTGGTCGGTGATCTAGTACTCAAGTGGAAAACAAGCCAGGAAGGAGTGCACAAGTTATCCACGCCTTGGGAAGGACCCTTTGTGGTCGCCGAAGTCACGCGTCCTACATCTTACAGACTGCTGCATCCAGATGGAACACGTCTACCTAATTCCTGGCACATAGATAAACTGCGCCGTTTTTATCCATAAATTTCAGCACCTTTTGCTTGTAAGTTTCTTATAATTAACAATAATAAAAGTTTTTCTTTTTTGCTATGTATTGTTTACACGCAGAGTTTCCGACGAGTACAACAGTCTTCCTCTGCGCCGAAGATTCTTAACGACTATCAATCAAACACAGTGATACATCACTCAGACAACATTGCAGCGCTCAAAATCATGGTCATGATGAAATCAAACTTTATTACAAGCTTTACATACAGAGTTTACAATAAACACCCTGCCGAGCGGTTCCTAGTCTACTCCTACAGACTATCCTACAGGCCTATCCTACTGTCCCGCATAGGTTAATGTCGCCGATCACCGTCGACGACAAGTCAAGCAGGCCAGCTCGAAGGTCGTCTGCCTCCTGCGGGCCAACTTCCTTGGGGTACCCCCTCTCCAGCCTGGACAGGTCGACCAGGGGATAGTGGGCGCGCACCATGCTGAGGACATGCGCGCCGGCGAACTCCCCGGCGTCCTTGACGAACTGCTGGAGCCAGTCCCATGCCCGTTGCGCCTTCTCGACTGGCGTCAGCCTCGGCGCGCGGGGCTGGTCTTCAGGAAGCTCGGGGCTGATCAAGTCCAGAACCGGGGCTACTCCTTTCCAAAGCTTAATGTAGTTGGTCTTCCAGGAGTCCTGATCCTTGATCAGCTCGTCAAAATGCTTCTTGGTATTCACCTTGAGCACTACAAACCAAGCAGAAGGTCAGTTCTAGAACAATGAAAGGAACGTTGAGCAGCCAAATAAAAAAGGGGAGCGGCACGGTTATTACCAGACAATTCCCGATTCCTGTGGCCTAGCTCCTCGCCTGCTCGGCGCCCGGCCTCCAGCGCCCCGGCAAGCTCTTGGCCGAGCTGCTCCTTCTCTTGCCGGAGGCGCACGACCTCCTCCTCCAAGTCTATAGGAACAATCCCCTGGTCACCAAAACTAACCACGCGGCTACATACAGCTGCTCGGAGTATGTGACTAACCTGTCCATTGCCGATACTGGTCGGCTAAACGCCGAGTGAGCTCGAGACGACGCTCTTCCTGAGCACTCATCTCGGCCACCTTCTCCCCAACCTCCGATCGAAGTCGGTCCACCTCCGCGGACAGGACCTTGTTCTCGGCCACAATGCCCTCTATTTGGTCGAAGCACCTCTTTCGGTACTTCGCCGTTTTCATCGCGCCCTGTGAGAAGAACACATGTCGACCCAGGAACACAGCACATAAGTGTCGAGCAGCACAAAGGACCACTTACCTTAACTTCATCCACGAGACGCTTGGCCACGCGCTCCACCCTGGCGGCCTCTTCCGTCTCCGCGAGCTCCTCGTGTTCGATGAAGTGGTCCCCGCGTTGGCGCCACACGTAGACGTGCTGGCGGCCATCACGGGGACGACCTTCAATCTCCTCCACGGCTGTGGTCGCAGGCATCACCGGCCCCTGGTCCAGGCCAGGGGAGAATGCAGGCGATGAGGCCCCTGCCCGGGGCTGTGTGGGGACTCCCCTCTCTTCGGCTGGGGGAGGAGTCGGGATCCTGTCTTCCTCCTCCACGATGTTACTCGGGGGAGGGGTCCTCGTAGCCTCTTCATCCCTCGTCGGGGCGCTTGCCACGGTCTTTGCTGAGGCCGGATGCTCCTCGGCGCTCTTGGCCACGATTGTTGCCGCGGGCTGCTCCGTGGTCTACGGCACAACGCCCACAGTGGCAGCAACGGGCTCGGCCATCCTCTAGCCAGCAACGCGGTCAGGATCGACGTCCGACGCCGCGCTAGCAATAAGATGACATTTCAATATGCAACAACAAAACGCAAAACATCGCAGCACGAAAGTAAGAATGCAAACTTATAGGTCAGAGCGCTGTTGTGTGGCGGTGAACCTCCTCCTGGTCCTACCGGTCGGTGCGTGCGCCTCCGTCTCTATGACGCGCGTCGGCTCGACGTGCGGTGCAGGTGGGTCACTGGTCACCCGACCAGTCGCGGCCGGTGCAACGTCCGGACGACTGCGAGGCCTCCGGACCAACGATGGCACGGCATCCTCCTCCTCGTCATCGTCATCGGCGATTCGGACGAGCCAACAGCGCTTTGGCGCCTGGCTGCTCTCTGCCGGCAGAAAAGCCATAGGGGAGGGGTCCGCTGCCATTGGCCTTTTCCCCGCCACTCTGTCCTCAGTGGTCAGGGCGGGGTGGTTCTGTTCCTCCTCACTACTGGTGTATCGAGTACACCGAGCAGCGTCGTCCTCTGGCGGGTCTTCACCCGCGGGATTCTCCATGCCAGGTGCCAGTGATATGTACACTGTGCACCGATCAACGTCTCTGATCTGCAACAATAACAGAGACAAGTCAACAACCATGAAGAACAAGAACTAAGGAGGTAACATCAGTCAGTAGCATTACCTTAGGAGCTGGTCGCCCAAGTTTGAAGGCTTGTACCCGATCACTACCACGGACGAAGCTGCCATCTACGAAGTTGAACAGCTCGTTCAACAGTTGTTGCACTTCAGCTTTCTCCAAGTCCTCGGGCCTCATCCTGGTCGGGTCCTGGCTTCCAGCGTACTCGTACGCCGAGTGCACCCTCTTCTGGCAGGGCATCACCCGACGACAGACGAAGTTGCCGACCACTCCTAGCCCGTCCAAACGCGACCAGTCGATCAGCTTCATCAGGTCCGCTACTTGATCGGCGAACTCTGGGCGGTCGGTCCAACTGACCCTCTTCTCGGGAATGTACCCCACGTCGCAGAACGTGGAGCTGCTCGGCTCTTCCCTGATGTAGAACCACTTCTTGTACCATTCGGTGAGAGAAGTGTTCCATGGGCAGTTTAGATACCGGTTCTTCATCCCGTCACGAAGATTGAGGTATACTCCACCTGCAATCTTGGAGCCTCCAACCGCTCCCTTCTTCCTCAAATAGAAAAGATAACGGAAAAGATTGAAGTGCGGCTCTATTCCAACATAGGCCTCGCACAGATAGATAAAAGTGGAAATAAGAAGAATTGAGTTTGGGTGCAGATTGCAAATCCCGATCTCATAGTACAGAAGAAGCCCCTGGAGAAAAGGATGGACAGGAACCCCAAAACCCCTCTTGAGAAAATCTTCAAAAACTACAATCTCACCGGCACGGGGGTCGGGGTAGCTCTCCCCCTCTGGCGCCCTCCAGCCGCCGAGCTCTTGGCTGTGCAGTAGCCCCATGTCGGCGAGGTCGTTGAGGGACTTCACACTGCTCCGGGACTTTTTCCATTCCTTAGCCATCAGCTCGGCCCTATTCTTGGAGTCGCTCTTCGCCATTGACGTTGCAGGAGTGACTGCGAGTTGGGAGGATTGACGGTGGTTGTTGAAGGCAAGAACGGAAAGCTTGAAGGCGATGGCAGGGTAAGCAATACGAGGGTACTGTCAGGCTTTTATAAACCACAACTCCACCCCTCCCACTTCCCTCATTCTTGGGAAGTGGGCGGGCCCAACGGTGGACGCGGCGCTTCGGTTTTCAATAATTACCAGCAGTTAATACGGCGGCCTTTGTAACACTCCTAGTGTTAGCTTGCATGTTAACCATGAGCATTGCATTAACATAAGCATCATCATGCCCATTCATAAGCATCTATCATGATCACATGTCATCTTATGTATACCATGTATGATTGAATTGCTGGTGTGACTTGAATTGAGTGACTATAAGGGGTAACCAATGCAAACAAGTATACATTGTCTTCCAAAATACTTCAATCATGTTTAGAATATCATTTGGAGCAAAGTCCATGTTGAAGGTTTTGGCCAAAAATGCCCCTAGGTTTGGGTTAAACCTAGAATGGCTTGTTTTGACTCCTAGACCTCTTTTCAAAGATGTTTTATGAAAGTAATGTTAGAGACTTTGGATGTCTGTGACACCTGAAGCAAAGTTGTAGCGAATTTCATAAGCTACAAAAGTTATGTTAATGACTTTTTATGAAAAAGCTTAGAACACATCCAGAAATTGCTCACAAGCCAAAAATCAGGGCTGATTTCACACTTAGCCAAATTTGGCTAAGTGTTGAGTCACGCAGTTTCGAGGTAGGGTTGTTTGGAGCTTTGTAGTTTGAAATCCAGACCGAGTTAGGCTTTGATCTTGTAATCAAAGTTGTAGAACTCATGTAGCTCTGTCCAGAGGATCAAATCCCAGCCAAAACCACTGAGTGAGCTGAGAGTAAAACGTCGACAAACTTCAGGATTCAGTCACTGGCCATGGCGACTGAATCGCCCGATTCAGTTTGGACAGACGCTGCCCGCCGCCGCGTGTCCGGCCACCTATCGACCGTACGCCATCGACGACCCCGCCTGTCAGCTCCCACAGCGTCTCCAAGTCGCCACACACTGAGTGGACGCCTCAGACGCGCTCTCCACTCGCTCCGCCGTCGCCTCGGTGAGCTCCGCCGCGCTTCGGCGAGCTTCTCCGGTCGTTCCACCGCATCTCCGGCCAAGCCAGCCCGTCCAGAGCTCCGCCTTGACGTCCTCTACCTCGACGTCCACTCCATTCCCTTAGCCGAGCACCGGTGAGGTCACATTGTCATCTCCGTCGCGAGCTTCACCTCGCCGGAGTTCACAGAGATCACCGGCAACGTTGCCAGACCTCTCTGGTTCACCTCTGGCCGTGATTCTTCTTCCTATAGCTTCGCCTTGAGCTGCTCTTGCTCGTCCGCAACCTCTACCGCGTCGCCGTTGCCTGGATCCGCCGGCGTATCGCCGCGCAGCGCCGCCGCTCCGCCATTCACGACGGCGAGCACCTTAGGGTCCAGTAGAGCGCGGGTAAAGTAGGTCAACAGAGTCGCCTTGATGAGAGGAACACGTAGGTGCCCTTAGATCCGGCCGAGACCTCGTCGTCGATGAGCTTCGCCGGCGACGAGCATCTCCCCTGTCCCCGTCTCACGGACGCGTGGGTCCCGGGTGTCAGCCTCTCCTCTCTCACCCCTGGGTCACTGTTTTCGCAGAGCCAATGCGGTTTTTGTAAAATTCATATCTGGAGTTTTAGAGATCCAAATGTGGTGATTCCAATTTTGCTAGGTTCCAGCAGAAGTCTAGTTTGTAATAAAAATATGAAACAGGCAATGTTTTTGCAGAAATAAATAGATATAAATTAATCTTGGATTTTCAGTGGGTAATTATATCTTGAGATCTGTTGATCTGCTGGCCATGCAAAATTAGGGAGTTGTTACTTATGTTATGAATAGGCACTGATAAATTTTTCATGATTTTTGGAAGCCTGGTTGAGGAGGTAAAAATCATTCTTGCTTAAATAGGAGTTTCTTGTGATATTTTTAATAAATAAGTTATAGCTCCTTTTGTGATGAAACTTGCTGAGTGTTGTACTTATGTGTAGACAAAGCTAGGAAAAATCTGAAATCTGTTGTTTGACACTTTTTGATAGGGTTTCACATTTATGCCTTGCATGCCTTTAATAACTTGTTATTTTTATACCTCACAATGTGTACATGCAAATGTTCTGAAAATTTTACAGTGATCTTATGCTAGCATGAGGAGCTTGCTGTAATTTTCTTAGAATTTTTGGAACAATTGGAGTATAGGTTCATTAAATCACCTTAATAATTAAATAAATGGAAAAGGTGATGATAGAAATGAATTTGGACCTTGCCATGATATTTTCTAGTGTTTCTTAGTCATGTTCTATATTCTGGTGCAATTGGATTGTTCCTTTGATACATTCTTACTATGTGTAAAATATTATTTTAGCTATTTTTGCCTTTCCTAGAGCATTTCTGTACAGCTGAGGGCAATTGATTAAGAGCTATGTGAAGATTGTGTTTTCTGGGAAACTTGTCTACAACAAACTTGTAGCTAACTTACTGATCTACTTCGTGTCCAAATTTCATGACATTTGGTTGAGTAGTTTGAAAGTTATGCATATTTCAAGTAGCTGCTACAAAGTGCTTGCTCTCTGGAATTTCCAGAGCTGCCAGCCAACTTTGTATGTTTTAGCATATTTCGGTTGGGAATCATGCTGGGATGTATAAAAGTAAATTGTAGACAATTTGTTAAGCTTTCCAGAAAGTGCTTACTTGCTTAATTTTGTTAAGTGATACTCGAGTTATAGCTGAAACTTGTGACTGGTTGGTTTGTCTACTAAACCAGTGACTGGGTAAGAGTAGCTAGGACTTGTTTAACTTGTCTATTTAGTCTCTCTACCAGAGAAGAAGTATGCACTTACTTGTTATTCCATGATTCACTTAATCTTAGAAGTTTATGGTCATGTTGCACCTTGTTTTATGTCTCTTTGGCTCCTCATCATGACATCATACATCATATGTGCATTCTCTATATTCATCTCCTTGTCATGCATCCATAGGTGTACCCAAGGGAGTGACGGTGCTGGAGTTCGAGCTGCCGGAGCCGGAAGGACAGCAAGTGGAACTACCTCAAGGAGCTGAGGAGGAGGAGGATTTGCCGGAGTGCCCTGACCACCGTCCCTCTACCTATGTTGAAGGCAAGCCCCGGAGCATTATAAGCCTCCTACTATTTTGTTATGATGTTCAGCTATCAAATGACTATGGTTATATATATTATTGCATTAAGTGGTAGGCGTTGATATGACACCCTTGCTGCATAATGACTACCTTGTCCACCTTAAACATTACCAAAGTAGGTCCAAGATCGAAGTAATGCTTAGCCATGCTTAGCTCGGTAGAAGCCGGGTGATTTCCTGTCACCTGCGAGAGTTAGGTGGATGATGATCACGATTGGCTATATTTGCTATCGTGGAAATAACCATGTGCTAATGATGAACTTGAGACCGCGCGGGATGACGATAGTGCAGCAACAAGGCATGGAGGTCTTGGGTGTGAACCTATCCCCGTCTGTGTTGTTTAAGGACCGAATCGCTGTACGTCCCCGTGTCATGTTGAACGCATGCCTATCACTTAGTTGGCCGGATAAGTCGTTCTGACCGTGAAGCCTACGAGTGCATCTCCAGCCGGATACCCCGTTCGGTGCAAGTGCGCACCCCGGTTGGTAGCAAGGATGTGCGGGGAGTCAATGGTGTAAGACCGAGGTGTCAGGTTAGAGTCCTGACCCTGGCAGATTGGCGGTCACTGGGGGTGCGGCGCCGTACGGACCCGCGAATTGGTCCGGAGTTGTGCTAAAGGTGATCCGAGCTGCCGTCATGAAGTATGCTTGGGTGAGTGTTAGGAATACCCCTCCAGCTGGATTGGAATCGATTCGAATCGCCGTCTCTCCCGGATAGTGAGAACTTGACTTGGGCAGCGGCAACATAGAATTCACTAAATAAACTTGATGGTTATGATGAGAATGTTGATAGCAAAGTGATAATCTTGATATGGTTATTATTGAAATGCTTAATTACTCAAGTGTATGCTTAGAACAGGTGCTAATCTAGTGGACAGTTGTTAAGTAATGAACCTGCTGCTGAAATATGAATAAATGAACTGCTTACAACAAAGGCTTTTATGCAAAAGGTGAGTCAAACCAGCCCACAAAGATCAGCCTCGCATACTCCTTGGTGTCACTTTATTTCTGGTTTATGACGGGTAAGTCTAGCTGAGTACATTCTCGTACTCAGGGTTTTATTTACCCCTATTGCAGATGATGTCGTCTATCACGGCTATTGCGCTAACTGTCATCACCCAGCTGCGGATGATGAGTAGATCATGGGCGTGATCATCTCCTTTAACTTCAGTTATGCTTTTGTTGGGACTTGACCATGGAACTGGCATGTATGATAAACTGAGTTGATGTTGTTTCAAAACTATTTTGTTTCCGCTACTGCTATGGTTTGTAATAACCTCCTTTAAACTCTGATGTGATGTAAAACTATGTTCTGTGATGGATGTTGTAATATGTGGTGGTGATGCTTGATCATGTACGATCTTGGTTGTATGTTGGTTGAATCGAGGTCTTTTGAGATTTCGTCGGACTACCAGGTTTATATGGGTTCAAGTCCATTGGTTTGACTGCCTCCGTGGTCGCTAATTCACTTGAATTTTTATAAATTGGACGGTTCTATTACAGCTGGCATCAGAGCAAGATTAAGCATTTAACCATCATAGATGTATTTAAAAATAAATGAATTTGGTTTTCCCAAGTTAATTTGGCAAAGTTAGGCTATATGTAGGGCTGTTTTAAAAAGGTTTTGATAAAATTATACCATGCCAGTGGTCATGCCTTTTATGCCCATATAAGGACTTCTTGGTGGCTTAATATTACTAACATGGGGGTTTTTCCTTTCGTCGTCCATATGGCGTGTAATTATATGGATACCGCTTACTTAAGTGGTAATGAATGGATCACATACCTCTACGCCATGGTAAGCTTGTTTGTTTTCTTTCGTCGTCCATACGGCGTGAAATTGTATGGATGCCACTTGCTTGAGTGGTAATGTATGGATCGATATGCCTCTACGCTACGGTAAGTGTGAGCTGTGAGAGCATGACCGTCCAACCGTCGGTCTAGGGGAGTGTTAGTTGTGGTTACTGGAATATTTACATGTTTCACACATGTATATATGAAGGTACTTAATTGTGGGTAGTAGGTGCAGCCATGTATACATATTTGATGTATATGTGGATGTATCCCAAATGGGTAGTGTGCTGCGATATATGTTCGGGAATATATATCGGAGTACCTAGCTTGATTGTTGATGATTGGTTTTACATTTCCGCACTTATATTATTGTGGGGCTGGGCTGAAATGAAATCTTCTGCAGGTACACTAACAACGAAACGTTTAGACCGTGTAGATGCGTATAAAGAGTGCACGTATGTATGCCACCGACTATACCGTTAGAACTTTCTTCTAGGAATGAAAAGGACGTATGGAACGTGCATGCATCATGAATCATTCATATATTCTTTATGCACTACTTGGGTATTAAATTCTAAAAATATATTTCTTCATCTCTCCTTGTAATTAATCTCCCTTACTCAAATGTGGTCTTTCTACAGATGGCAGCCCCGCACGCAAGTGAAACTTTCCTGGACATGTTTGGCACTCCTACTTTGTTGTGGAGGGTGCTAAGTTCAGTTGGATACAAGGAACCACCTAAGTACACTTGGACCGAGGCTGAGCATGCAGGGGCCTTACCTTGGGTAGATGTCCAAATTACAGTTCCCCCTTGTCCAAATAACCCACAGTGGCTAGGTTGGTTAGTTGACTGTGATGGCCAAACTCCTTGGGAGGGCGCCCAAGTAGCAGCCCTCGAGGTTTTGCTAGAGATTTGCCAAGAGCATGGTGATGAGCTAGTGAATGGTCCAGCGGGATCCGTTCTCAGAGTGAGTGTGACTGACACATTTGTGTCCCAAGTTGGGAATGAGTCTTTAGAGATGAGAGAAACCTTGCTAGGATATAGCTCTAGCCCTGCCATGAGTGCCATGCTAGCGGTACTTAAGCTGTACTATGTGCGCCAGGACACCAAGCCGCCGCTATTCAAGGATGCTGTTGAACCTCTAGAAGCTGATGAGTGGCTTAACACTCTTGAACAGAAATTCCGTTTGCTAAGGTTAACCGAAGAGCTGAAGGCGGAGTATGCAGCCCACCAGTTGGAGGGCAAAGCAGGTGTCTGGTGGAGTCATTACAGGACCAGCTTACCTGCCAATGCTGTTGTAACCTGGGATCAGTTCACAACTGCTTTCAGGAACACTTATATTCCACAAGGCTTAATGACTATCAAGCACACCGAGTTCATGAACCTGACGCAAGGCACTGAAGCTTAACTGAGTATCTTCATGCTTTTAATAATTTGTCTCGCTATGCTCCTGAGATGGTTGACACTGAAGTCAAGAAGCTCGCTAGTTTCAAGAGAGGGTTGGGACCCAAGTTGTCCAAGAACATGGCTGGTAACAAGAGTACCACCTTTAATGAGTTTGTGAGTGATGCATTGACTCAAGAGAACTCCAATGCTGTGTATGCCGCGTCCAAGAACCGCAAGAGGGCCTATGAGGCAGGTGCTTCACAGTCCAAGGCTCCAGTGACAAGTAAACCGGCCAATCGCCCACCCAATGCTATGACAAGGTACAGGCCGCCGTAGAAAAAGTCAAATGTGAAGACGGGAGTGCGCAAGTCCTTCACCGTTGCTCTCCCAAGAGGTGCCACGGGTCAAGGAAGTCCCAAGAATCCTCCTGATAACCGCCCCTGCTTCAATTGCAAACAAGTTGGTCATTGGGCAAGAGATTGCCCTTATCTTAAGAGAAATGCTGCGTCTGGAAGCAATAACCATATAGGTCGTGTGCATTACACCACTGTTGAAGAAATCCCTGAGGGTGAAGCTGTCACCGCTGGTATGTTCCTTGTAAATCAACACCCTGCAGTTGTCTTATTTGATTCTGGAGCTTCACATTCATTTATGAGTCAAGCATTCGCATCTAAGCATGGGCAACAAGTCATTGACCTTGATAGTGGAAAATTTTGCATTAGTGCTGCTGGTAACCAAATTTCCACAAACCAATTAGTGAAGGATGTGAATATTGCTATTGAGGGTCGTAACTTTTCAGCAAATCTGGTAATTTTGCCGGGCTTGGGCATAGATGTTATTTTAGGGATGAATTGGATGAAAAATAATGGGGTACTAATAGACACCTCTACGAGGGTAGTGATGTTGCGAGAGCCTGATGGCAAAGAAGCCTTCTTGGTCCAACTTCCCAAGAGCGATGACATTCATCACACTACTAATGCTATTAGACCACTCACTGTGGCAGAGATTCCGATAGTGTGTGAGTTTCCGGATGTCTTTCCAGAGGATCTGCCTGGGTTGCCACCGGACAGGGACATTGAGTTTAAAATTGATCTAATTCTGGGTACCGCACCTATCTCTAGAAGGCCATATCGAATGCCACCCAATGAATTGGCAGAGTTGAAAAAGCAATTGCAAGAACTCCTAGAGAAGGGTCTTATTCGGCCTAGCTCTTCTCCATGGGGTTGTCCGGCTCTCTTTGTCAATAAGAAGGACAAGTCCCTACGTATGTGTGTAGACTATCGTCCGCTGAATGCCGTGACTATCAAAAACAAGTATCCACTGCCTCACATTGATATCCTGTTTGATCAATTAGCCAAGGCCAAAGTATTCTCCAAAATCGATCTGAGATCTGGGTATCATCAAATCAAGATCCGACCTGAAGACATTCCTAAAACGGCTTTCTCTACCAGGTATGGGTTGTATGAGTATTTAGTCATGTCCTTTGGTCTGATTAATGCCCCTGCTCATTTTATGTACCTGATGAATTTGGTGTTCATGCCCGAACTGGATAAGTTTGTCGTGGTGTTCATCAATGATATATTGGTGTATTCTGAAAATGCACAAGAACATGAGAAGCACCTTCGGATTGTACTCACTAGATTGCGAGAACATCAGCTCTATGCCAAGTTCAGCAAGTGTGAGTTTTGGCTGAAGAAAGTGCCTTTCTTAGGCCATATTTTATCCGAAGAAGGTATTTCTGTTGACCCGTCAAAGGTGCAAGAGGTTCTAGACTGGAAGGCCCCGACTTCAGTGCACGAAGTCCGGAGTTTTCTCGGTCTAGCTAGTTATTATCGTCGCTTTATTCCAGACTTTTCTAAAATAGCTAAGCCTATGACCAAGCTACTGCAAAAAGATGTGAAGTTTGTGTGGTCCGAGGAGTGTGAAGTTGCTTTCACCACTCTACGCCATTTGCTGACCACCGCTCCTGTTCTGGCACAGCCTGACATTGAAAAGCCATTTGATGTCTTTTGTGATGCATTTGGCACTGGCCTAGGTTGTGTACTTATGCAAGAAGGCCGAGTTATTGTCTATGCTTCTCGGCAGCTGAGGAAACATGAAGCCAACTACCCTACTCATGATCTAGAGTTAGCAGCGGTTGTACATGCATTGAAGCTCTGGAGACATTATCTGTTGGGTAATCTTTGTCTCATTTACACTGACCATAAGAGCCTCAAATATATCTTTACACAACCCGAGCTGAATATGAGACAAAGAAGATGGCTAGAATTGATAAAAGACTACAATTTAGAAGTACACTATCATCCAGGCAATGCCAAAGTTGTAGCTGATGCTCTCAGTCGGAAACAACATGTTAGACCTCTCCTAGAGGAGGGCTTCAATTTATTGCATCCTGTGGTCTTACACAACATCATAGTCAGCTGCTCGTTAGAAAGTCAAATCATAGAGCTCCAAAAATCTGATCTGGGTATTTTTCATATAAAAAGAAAAATGCAAGAGCAAGACACCAAGCATTTCAAGGTAGATGAGAAAGGTGTACTGTGGTTTGACGATCGACTAGTTGTACCCAAAGACCGTGACCTACGCAACAAGATCTTAGAAGAAGCTCATTCTTCCAAGTTGTCCATTCATCCGGGGAGTAGTAAAATGTATCAAGACTTGAGACCTCGTTTTTGGTGGACCAAAATGAAGAAAGAGATAGCAGCTTATGTTGCTAGGTGTGATACTTGCTGTAGGGTAAAGGCAGTTCACCTCAAACCTGCAGGTTTATTGCAACTGTTGTCAATTCCAGGTTGGAAGTGGGAAGAAATCAGCATGGATTTCATTTTTGGACTTCCCCTTACGCAAAAAGGACACAATTCCATATGGATGATTGTTGACCGTTTGACCAAGTCAGCTCATTTTATTCCTGTACACTCTACATACCGACCATCCGACTATGCTGAGTTGTACTTCTCTCAGATAGTTAAATTGCATGGAGTGCCTCGCACTATTATTTCTGACAGAGGTCCTCAGTTCACTGCTCGCTTTTGGGAGCATCTGCATTCACTCCTTGGTACAAAGTTGGTTTGCAGTTCAGCCTATCATCCTCAAACCTCCGGTCAGACCGAGCGTGTGAATCAAATTCTAGAGGATATGTTGAGGGCATGTGTTATATCTGCCAAGGGTGCATGGGAGAAATGGCTACCCTTAGCTGAATTCTCTTACAACAATAGCTATCAAGAAAGTATCCAAATGGCTCCTTTCGAAGTCTTGTATGGCCGCAAATGTAGAACTCCTTTAAACTGGGTCGAACCTGGTGAAAGGAGGTACTACGGGATTGACTTTGTCAAAGAAGCGGAAAAGCAAGTTCTCGTTATCCAACAACACATGAGAGCTGCCCAAGCTAGGCAGAAAAGCTATGCTGACCGAAGAAGAAAGCCAATTGAATTCGAAATATGTGACTTTGTGTACATAAAGGTATCGCCCATGAAAGGAGTAAATCGCTTTGGCGTTAAAAGAAAGCTTGCCCCTAGGTATGTGGGTCCCTACCAAATCATTGAGAAGAGTGGTAAGGTAGCTTACAAAGTGCAACTACCTCCCGAAATGAGAGCTATTTTCCCTGTATTCCACGTGTCTCAACTCAAGAAGTGTCTTCGTGTGCCCGAAGAGAGAGTTGAAACGAGAGATATCAAGTTGCAGTCAGACCTATCTTATGAAGAAAAGCCTGTGCAAGTTCTTGATGTCAAGGAACGGGTTACTCGTGGGAGAGTGATCAAACTTTTTAGAGTTTTGTGGAACCGTCAAAATGAGAGGGATGCCACTTGGGAAAGGGAAGACTATTTACAAGTAACTTATCCCTCATTCTACGAAAAATGGTACGTCTTTCAAATCTCGGGACGAGATTTTTGTAAGGGTGGAGGGCTGTAACACTCCTAGTGTTAGCATGCATGTTAACCATGAGCATTGCATTAACATAAGCATCATCATGCCCATTCATAAGCATCTAACATGATCACATGTCATCTTATGTATACCATGTATGATTGAATTGCTTGTGTGACTTGAATTGAGTGACTATAAGGGGTAACCAATGCAAACAAGTGTACATTGTCTTCCAAAATACTTCAATCATGTTTAGAATATCATTTGGAGCAAAGTCCATGTTGAAGGTTTTGGCCAAAAATGCCCCTAGGTTAGGGTTAAACCTAGAATGGCTTGTTTTGACTCCTAGACCTCTTTTCAAAGATGTTTTATGAAAGTAATGTTAGAAACTTTGCATCTCTGTGACACCTGAAGCAAAGTTGTAGAGAATTTCATAAGCTACAAAAGTTATGTTGATGACTTTTTATGAAAAAGCATAGAACACATCCAAAAATTGCTCACAAGCCAAAAATCAGGGCTGATTTCACACTTAGCCAAATTTGGCTAAGTGTTGAGTCACGCAGTTTCGAGGTAGGGTTGTTTGGAGCTTTGTAGTTTGAAATCCAGACGGAGTTAGGCTTTGATCTTGTAATCAAAGTTGTAGAACTCATGTAGCTCTGTCCAGAGGATCAAATCCCAGCCAAAACCACCGAGTGAGCTGAGAGTAAAACGTCGACAAACTTCGGGATTCAGTCAGTGGCCATGGCGACTGAATCGCCCGATTCAGTTTGGACAGACGCCGCCCGCCGCCGCGTGTCCGGCCACCTGTCGACCGTACGCCGTCGACGACCCCGCCTGTCAGCTCCCACGGCGTCTCCAAGTCACCACGCACCGAGTGGACGCCTCAGACGCGCTCTCCACTCGCTCAGCGCAGCACATTTCGCTCCGCCGTCGCCTCGGTGAGCTCCGCCGCGCTTTGGCGAGCTTCTCCGGTCGTTCCACCGCGTCTCCGGCCAAGCCAGCCCGTCCAGAGCTCCGCCTTGACGTCCTCTACCTCGACGTCCACTCCATTCCCTTAGCCGAGCACCGGTGAGGTCACATTGTCATCTCCGTCGCGAGCTTCACCTCGCCGGAGTTCACAGAGATCACCGGCAATGTGGCCAGACCTCTCTGGTTCACCTCTGGCCGTGATTCTTCTTCCTATAGCTTCGCCTTGAGCTGCTCTTGCTCGTCCGCAACCTCTACCGCGTCGCCGTTGCCTGGATCCGCCGGCGTATCGCCGCGCAGCGCCGCCGCTCCGCCATTCACGACGGCGAGCACCTTAGGGTCCAGTAGAGCGCGGGTAAAGTAGGTCAACAGAGTCGCCTTGATGAGAGGAACACGTAGGTGCCCTTAGATCCGGCCGAGACCTCGTCGTCGATGAGCTTCGCCGGCGACGAGCATCTCCCCTGTCCCCGTCTCACTGATCCGTGGGTCCCGGGTGTCAGCCTCTCCTCTCTCACCCCTGGGTCACTGTTTTTGCAGAGCCAATGCGGTTTTTGTAAAATTCATATCTGGAGTTTTAGAGATCCAAATATGGTGATTCCAATTTTGCTAGGTTCCAGCAGAAGTCTAGTTTTTAATACAAATATGAAACAGGCCATGTTTTTGTAGAAATAAATATATATAAATTAATCTTGGATTTTCAGTGGGTAATTATATCTTGAGATATGTTGATCTGCTGGCCATGCAAAATTAGGGAGTTGTTACTTATATTATGAATAGGCTCTGATAATTTTTTCATGATTTTTGGAAGCCTGGTTGAGGAGTTAAAAATCATTCTTGCTTAAATAGGAGTTTCTTGTGATATTTTTAATAAATAAGTTATAGCTTCTTTTGTGATGAAACTTGCTGAGTGTTGTACTTATGTGTAGACAAAGCTAGGAAAAATCTGAAATCTGTTGTTTGACACTTTTTGATAGGGTTTCACATTTATGCCTTGCATGCCTTTAATAACTTGTTATTTTTATACCTCACAATGTGTACATGCAAATGTTCTGAAAATTTTACAGTGATCGTATGTCAGCATGAGTAGATTGCTGTAAATTTCTTAGAAGTTTTGGAATATTTGGAGTATAGGTTCATTAAATCACCTTAATAATTAAATAAATGGAAAAGGTGATGATAGAAATGAATTTAGACCTTGCCATGATATTTTCTAGTGTTTCTTAGTCATGTTCTATCTACTGGTGCAATTGGATTGTTCCTTTGATACATTCTTACTATGTGTAAAATATTATTTTAGCTATTTTTGCCTTTCCTAGAGCATTTCTGTACAGCTGAGGGCAATTGATTAAGAGCTATGTGAAGATTGTGTTTTCTGGGAAACTTGTCTACAACAAACTTGTAGCTAACTTACTGATCTACTTCGTGTCCAAATTTCATGACATTTGGTTGAGTAGTTTGAAAGTTATGCATATTTCAAGTAGCTGCTACAAAGTGCTTGCTCTCTGGAATTTCCAGAGCAGCCAGCCAACTTTGTATGTTTTAGCATATTTCAGTTGGGAATCATGCTGGGATGTCTAAAAGTAAATTGTAGACAATTTGTTAAGCTTTCCAGAAAGTGCTTACTTGCTTAATTTGGTTAAGTGATACTCGAGTTATAGCTGAAACTTGTGACTGGTTGGTTTGTCTACTAAACCAGTGACTGGGTAAGAGTAGCTAGGACTTGTTTAACTTGTCTATTTAGTCTCTCTACCAGAGAAGAAGTATGCACTTACTTGTTATTCCATGATTCACTTAATCTTAGAAGTTTATGGTCATGTTGCACCTTGTTTTATGTCTCTTTGGCTCCTCATCATGACATCATACATCATATGTGCATTCTCTATATTCATCTCCTTGTCATGCATCCATAGGTGTACCCAAGGGAGTGACGGTGCTGGAGTTCGAGCTGCCAGAGCCGGAAGGACAGCAAGTGGAACTACCTCAAGGAGCTGAGGAGGAGAATGATTTGCCGGAGTGCCCTGACCACCGTCCCTCTACCTACGTTGAAGGCAAGCCCCGGAGCATTATAAGCCTCCTACTATTTTGTTATGATGTTCAGCTATCAAATGACTATGGTTATATATATTATTGCATTAAGTGGTAGGCGTTGATATGACACCCTTGCTGCATAATGACTACCTTGTCCACCTTAAACATTACCAAAGTAGGTCCAGGATCGAAGTAATGCTTAGCCACTCTTAGCTCGGTAGAAGCCGGGTGATTTCCTGTCACCTGCGAGAGTTAGGTGGATGATGATCACGGTTGGCTATATTTGCTATCGTGGAAATAACCATGTGCTAATGATGAACTTGAGACCGGGCGGGATGACGATAGTGCAGCAACAAGGCATGGAGGTCTTGGGTGTGAACCTATCCCCGTCTGTGTCGTTTAAGGACCGAATCGCTGTACGTCCCCGTGTCATGTTGAACGCATGCCTATCACTTAGTTGGCCGGATAAGTCGTTCCGACCGCGAAGCCTACGAGTGCATCTCCAGCCGGATACCCCGTTCGGTTCAAGTGCGCACCCCGGTTGGTAGCAAGGATGTGCGGGGAGTCAATGGCGTAAGACCGAGGTGTCAGGTTAGAGTCCTGACCCTGGCAGATTGGCGGTCCCTGGGGGTGCGGCGCCGTACGGACCCGCGAATTGGTCCGGAGTTGTGCTAAAGGTGATCCGAGCTGCCGTCATGAAGTATGCTTGGGTGAGTGTTAGGAATACCCCTCCAGCTAGATAGGAATCGATTCGAATCGCCGTCTCTCCCGGATAGTGAGAACTTGACTTGGGCAGCGGCAACGTAGAATTCACTAAATAAACTTGATGGTTATGATGAGAATGTTGATAGCAAAGTGATAATCTTGATATGGTTATTATTGAAATGCTTAATTACTCAAGTGTATGCTTAGAACAGGTGCTAATCTAGTGGATAGTTGTTAAGTAATGAACCTGCTGCTGAAATATGAATAAATGAACTGCTTACAACAAAGGCTTTTATGCAAAAGGTGAGTCAAACCAGCCCACAAAGATCAGCCTCGCATACTCCTTGGTGTCACTTTATTTCTGGTTTATGACGGGTAAGTCTAGCTGAGTACATTCTCGTACTCAGGGTTTTATTTACCCCTGTTGCAGATGATGTCGTCTATCACGGCTATTGCGCTAACTGTCATCACCCAGCTGCGGATGATGAGTAGATCATGGGCGTGATCATCTCCTTTAACTTCAGTTATGCTTTTGTTGGGACTTGACCATGGAACTGGCATGTATGATAAACTGAGTTGATGTTGTTTCAAAACTATTTTGTTTCCGCTACTGCTATGGTTTGTAATAACCTCCTTTAAACTCTGATGTGATGTAAAACTATGTTCTGTGATGGATGTTGTAATATGTGGTGGTGATGCTTGATCATGTACGATCTTGGTTGTATGTTGGTTGAATCGAGGTCTTTTGAGATTTCGTCGGACTACCAGGTTTATATGGGTTCAAGTCCATTGGCTTGACTGCCTCCATGGTCGCTAATTCACTTGAATTTTTATAAATTGGACGGTTCTATTACAGCTGGCATCAGAGCAAGATTAAGCATTTAACCATCATAGATGTATTTAAAAACAAATGAATTTGGTTTTCCCAAGTTAATTTGGCAAAATTAGGCTATATGTAGGGCTGTTTTAAAAAGGTTTTGATAAAATTATACCATGCCAGTGGTCATGCCTTTTATGCCCATATAAGGACTTCTTGGTGGCTTAATATTACTAACATGGGGGTTTTTCCTTTCGTCGTCCATATGGCGTGTAATTATATGGATACCGCTTACTTAAGTGGTAATGAATGGATCACATACCTCTACGCCATGGTAAGCTTGTTTGTTTTCTTTCGTCGTCCATACGGCGTGAAATTGTATGGATGCCACTTGCTTGAGTGGTAATGTATGGATCGATATGCCTCTACGCTACGGTAAGTGTGAGCTGTGAGAGCATGACCGTCCAACCGTCGGTCTAGGGGAGTGTTAGCTGTGGTTACTGGAATATTTACATGTTTCACACATGTATATATGAAGGTACTTAATTGTGGGTAGTAGGTGCAGCCATGTATACATATTTGATGTATATGTGGGTGTATCCCAAATGGGTAGTGTGCTGCGATATATGTTCGGGAATATATATCGGAGTACCTAGCTTGATTGTTGATGATTGGTTTTACATTTCCGCACTTATATTATTGTGGGGCTGGGCTGAAATGAAATCTTCTGCAGGTACACTAACAACGAAACGTTTAGACCGTGTAGATGCGTATAAAGAGTGCACGTATGTATGCCACTGACTATACCGTTAGAACTTTCTTCTAGGAATGAAAAGGACGTATGGAACGTGCATGCATCATGAATCATTCATATATTCTTTATGCACTACTTGGGTATTAAATTCTAAAAATATATTTCTTCATCTCTCCTTGTAATTAATCTCCCTTACTCAAATGTGGTCTTTCTACAGATGGCAGCCCCGCACGCAAGTGAAACTTTCCTGGACATGTTTGGCACTCCTACTTTGTTGTGGAGGGTGCTAAGTTCAGTTGGATACAAGGAACCACCTAAGTACACTTGGACCGAGGCTGAGCATGCAGGGGCCTTACCTTGGGTAGATGTCCAAATTACAGTTCCCCCTTGTCCAAATAACCCACAGTGGCTAGGTTGGTTAGTTGACTGTGATGGCCAAACTCCTTGGGAGGGCGCCCAAGTAGCAGCCCTCGAGGTTTTGCTAGAGATTTGCCAAGAGCATGGTGATGAGCTAGTGAATGGTCCAGCGGGATCCGTTCCCAGAGTGAGTGTGACTGACACATTTGTGTCCCAAGTTGGGAATGAGTCTTTAGAGATGAGAGAAACCTTGCTAGGATATAGCTCTAGCCCTGCCATGAGTGCCATGCTAGCGGTACTTAAGCTGTACTATGTGCGCCAGGACACCAAGCCGCCGCTATTCAAGGATGCTGTTGAACCTCTAGAAGCTGATGAGTGGCTTAACACTCTTGAACAGAAATTCCGTTTGCTAAGGTTAATCGAAGAGCTGAAGGCGGAGTATGCAGCCCACCAGTTGGAGGGCAAAGCAGGTGTCTGGTGGAGTCATTACAGGACCAGCTTACCTGCCAATGCTGTTGTAACCTGGGATCAGTTCACAACTGCTTTCAGGAACACTTATATTCCACAAGGCTTAATGACTGTCAAGCACACCGAGTTCATGAACCTGACGCAAGGCACTGAAGCTTAACTGAGTATCTTCATGCTTTTAATAATTTGTCTCGCTATGCTCCTGAGATGGTTGACACTGAAGTCAAGAAGCTCGCTAGTTTCAAGAGAGGGTTGGGACCCAAGTTGTCCAAGAACATGGCTGGTAACAAGAGTACCACCTTTAATGAGTTTGTGAGTGATGCATTGACTCAAGAGAACTCCAATGCTGTGTATGCCGCGTCCAAGAACCGCAAGAGGGCCTATGAGGCAGGTGCTTCACAGTCCAAGGCTCCAGTGACAAGTAAACCGGCCTATCGCCCACCCAATGCTATGACAAGGTACAGGCCGCCGTAGAAAAAGTCAAATGTGAAGACGGGAGTGCGCAAGTCCTTCACCGTTGCTCTCCCAAGAGGTGCCACGGGTCAAGGAAGTCCCAAGAATCCTCCTGATAACCGCCCCTGCTTCAATTGCAAACAAGTTGGTCATTGGGCAAGAGATTGCCCTTATCTTAAGAGAAATGCTGCGTCTGGAAGCAATAACCGTATAGGTCGTGTGCATTACACCACTGTTGAAGAAATCCCTGAGGGTGAAGCTGTCACCGCTGGTATGTTCCTTGTAAATCAACACCCTGCAGTTGTCTTATTTGATTCTGGAGCTTCACATTCATTTATGAGTTAGGTGGATGATGATCACGATTGGCTATATTTGCTATCGTGGAAATAACCATGTGCTAATGATGAACTTGAGACCGCGCGGGATGACGATAGTGCAGCAACAAGGCATGGAGGTCTTGGGTGTGAACCTATCCCCGTCTTTGTCGTTTAAGGACCGAATCGCTGTACGTCCCCGTGTCATGTTGAACGCATGCCTATCACTTAGTTGGCCAGATAAGTCGTTCTGACCGTGAAGCCTACGAGTGCATCTCCAGCCGGATACCCCGTTCGGTGCAAGTGCGCACCCCGGTTGGTAGCAAGGATGTGCAGGGAGTCAATGGTGTAAGACCGAGGTGTCAGGTTAGAGTCCTGACCCTGGCAGATTGGCGGTCACTGGGGGTGCGGCGCCGTACGGACCCGCGAATTGGTCCGGAGTTGTGCTAAAGGTGATCCGAGCTGCCGTCATGAAGTATGCTTCGGTGAGTGTTAGGAATACCCCTCCAGCTGGATAGGAATCGATTCGAATCGCCGTCTCTCCCGGATAGTGAGAACTTGACTTGGGCAGCGGCAACGTAGAATTCACTAAATAAACTTGATGGTTATGATGAGAATGTTGATAGCAAAGTGATAATCTTGATATGGTTATTATTGAAATGCTTAATTACTCAAGTGTATGCTTAGAACAGGTGCTAATCTAGTGGATAGTTGTTAAGTAATGAACCTGCTGCTGAAATATGAATAAATGAACTGCTTACAACAAAGGCTTTTATGCAAAAGGTGAGTCAAACCAGCCCACAAAGATCAGCCTCGCATACTCCTTGGTGTCACTTTATTTCTGGTTTATGACGGGTAAGTCTAGCTGAGTACATTCTCGTACTCAGGGTTTTATTTACCCCTGTTGCAGATGATGTCGTCTATCACGGCTATTGCGCTAACTGTCATCACCCAGCTGCGGATGATGAGTAGATCATGGGCGTGATCACCTCCTTTAACTTCAGTTATGCTTTTGTTGGGACTTGACCATGGAACTGGCATGTATGATAAACTGAGTTGTTGTTGTTTCAAAACTATTTTGTTTCCGCTACTGCTATGGTTGGTAATAACCTCCTTTAAACTCTGATGTGATGTAAAACTATGTTCTGTGTGTACGATCTTGGTTGTATGTTGGTTGAATCGAGGTCTTTTGAGATTTCGTCGGACTACCGGGTTTATATGGGTTCAAGTCCATTGGCTTGACTGCCTCCGTGGTCGCTAATTCACTTGAATTCTTATAAATTAGACGGTTCTGTTACAGCCTTTTTGTATAATTGATGGTTTCCTTTTCTCGAACCGCGCAAAGAGCGGCTGCACAGTTACCAGGCGCACCTTTTCACGCAACCATCTAGCAATGCGTCAGGAGGTCTCGTCACGTCACTCATTTATGTGGTAAGATGCTTTTTTCAAAATAACAGACAAAAATTGGTGGAGGATCAACGTTCCTGGGGACTGCGCTGACCACCGAGCACTGTATGCTCTGGGACTGGTCGCCCAGTCCGACAGCTCAGAGACCTGGGGACTGCACCGACCACCGAACACTGTATGCTCGGGGACTGGTCGCCCAGTCCGCCAGCTCGGGGATCTGGGGGCCGCACCGACCATCGAGCACTGTACACTCGCGGACTGGTCGACCAGCCCGCCAGATTGGAAGAATTAGGGACTATGCCAATCACCAAGGCATTATCTGCTCGGGACTGATTGATAAGTCTATTCGATGGCAAACGAGCATAGAATGCTCGAGGACTGGATAATTTTAATTTTTTAGACCTTGCTACAAGGCTTATACTTCGCCTTCTAGCAAGCTCGGGGACTACATCGGTACGATGCATCTGGCGATGCATCTTGTTTCAGAATTTCTCTGAGTACTTTTCTCCTGACCCTGGCACCACGTGTCTACGCCACCTACTACCAGGCTCGGGGACTAAGTGGGCACACTTCACCTTGCGGTGAACATGCTTGCTTTTTGAAAGTCTGTACTTTTCGGAAAAGTAAAGTGGGCACACTTCACCAGGAAAGAAATCTTTTTTGATTAAGAGCACCATGCATTCTTCGAACAACCTGCTTCTTCGATGTCAATGTTGATCAACTGTCTTCTGAGTCGGTCAAAATACCGTTACAACTGTTTGGGCGACTCTCCTGCCTATTGAAGATGTCAAAGTTTCACCGGTCGAAGAAGCTCAAGACAGCGTGTTACTTCACAATACATGGTGCTCGGGGACTAGCTGTGGGGGTATAAACCCCTATACCCTTACGGCTAGACTTGGGCCAGGAGGCTTGGCCCATTACGAGACAAGTTCGAGGCTTGATCCGACAGCTCGGAGTTTCGCGCAAGGAAACAAGACGTGGAGATCAAGCAGGATTCTAGTCGGTTAGAATAGGAATTGATATCGAACTATCTATGGCAATTGTAACCGACTAGGATTAGTTTCCAGATCTGTAACCCTGCCCTCCGGACTATATAAGGAGGGGCAAGGGACCCCCCTAGGACATATTATTCTCTCAATCCAATACAATCAGACGCAGGACGTAGGTATTACGCCCACACGGCGGCCGAACCTGGATAAAAAGCTTGTCCGTGTCTTGCGTCACCATCGAGTTCGTAGTTTGCGCACCGTCTACCGGTAAACTACTACCGTGGGCATACCCCAAGGTAGACTGCCGACTAGCTTTCGTCGACATACTCCTAGGTCAAGGGGCTCAAGTGAAAGATCGGTTTGGTCTGTTTGGAGATAGTGCTAATCTTGATGCAAGATAGATACACGGTTTGCATGGAACATATGATATGGTCAGAAATCAATTAGGACGCACTTGATATAACTCCTTGATGATGTGTGTCATATGGAATCTTGCTTCGGTTCGTTTAGAGACAGTGTTAGTTTTGGTAGAAGATATGTGCACAGTTTACGCCTAATGCACCATAGGCTAAGAAACCATTTTAGATGCATCTGATGGTACTCGTAGTTGAAGAGGCTCAAGTGGAGGCTCAATTTGGTATGTTCAGATATAGTGCTAATCTTGATGCAAGATAGTTGCACAGTGTGCATGGAACGTAGCATATGTTAAGAAATCAATTTGGACGCACCCAATGGAACTCCTAGATGACGTGTGTCATATGGAATCTCGCTTCGGTCTGTTTGGAGATAATGTTAGTTTCGGTGCAAGATAAGTGCATAGTTTGTGCCTAATGCACTATAGTCTAAGAAACCATTTTTGACGCACCTGTTTGTACTCCTAGATGAAGAGGCTCAAGTGGAAGCTTGGTTCGGTCTGTTTGGAGATAGTGCTAATCTTGATGCAAGATAGGTGCAAGGTTTGCATGGAACATACCATATGCTCAGAAAACAATTTGGACGCACCAGATGGAACTCCATGATGACAAGTGTCATATGGAATCTTTCTTCGGTTCGTTTAGAGACAGTGTTAGTTTTGGTAGAAGATATGTGCACGGTTTACGCCTAATGCACCATAGGCTAAGAAACCATTTTAGACGCGTCCGATGGTACTCGTAGTTGAAGAGGCTCTAGTGGAGGCTCAATTTGGTCTGTTCGGATATAGTGCTAATCTTGATGCAAGATAGTTGCACAGTTTGCATGGAACGTACCATATGTTAAGAAATCAATTTGGATGCATCAAATGGAACTCCTAGATGGCGTGTGTCATATAGAATCTCGCTTCGATCTGTTTGGAGACAATGTTAGTTTCGGTGCAAGATAGGTGCATAGTTTGTGCCTAATGCACCAAAGTCTAAGAAACCATTTTTGACACACCTGTTTGTACTCCTAGATGAAGAGGCTCAACTGGAAGCTCGGTTCGGTCTGTTTGGAGATAGTGCTAATCTTAATGCAAGATAGGTGCACGGTTTGCATGGAACATACCATACGCTTGGAAATCAATTTGGATGCACCCGATGGAACTCCTTGATGACGTGTGTCATATGGAATCTCGCTTTTGTCTGTTTGGAGACAATGTTAGTTTCGGTGCAAGATAGGTGCATAGTTTGTGCCTAATGCACCATAGTCTAAGAAACCATTTTTGACGCACCTGTTTGTTCTCCAAGATGAAGAGGCTCAAGTGGAAGCTCGGTTCGGTCTGTTTGGAGATAGTACAAATCCTTATGCAAGGTAGGTGCATGGTTTGCATGGAACATACCATGTGCTTGGAAATCAATTTGGATGCACCCAATGGAACTCCTTGATGACGTGTGTCATATGGAATCTCGCTTTGATCTGTTTAGAAACAGTGTTAGTTTCGGGGACAGATATGTGCATGGTTTGCGCCTAATGCACCATAGTCTAAGAAACCATTTTGGAAGCACCTGTTGGAACTTCGGTGAAGAGGCTCAAGTGGAAGCTCGGTTTGATCTGTTTGGAGATAGTGCCAATCTTGATGCAAGATAGATGCACGGTCTGCATGGAACATACCATATGCTTAGAAATTAATTTAGACACACCAGATAGAACTCCTTCATGACATGTGTCATATGGAATCTCGCTTTGGTGTGCATAGAGACAGTATTAGTTTCGGTGCAAGATATGTGCACGTTTTGCGCATAATGCACCAAAGTCTAAGAAACCATTTTGGAAGCACCTGTTGGTACGTTTAGGTGAAGAGGCTCAAGTAGAGGCTCGGTTCGATCTGTTTAGAGATAGTGCTAATCTTAATGCAAGATAGGTGCACGATTTGCATGGAACGTACCATATGCTCATAAATCAATTTGGACGCACCAGATGGAACTACTGGATGACATGTGTCGTTTGGTATCTCACTTCGGTCCATTTAAAGACAGTGTTAGTTTCGGTGCAAGATAGGTAACCGGTTTGCACCTAATGCACCATAGGATAAGAAACCATTTTGGACACACCCGATGGTACTCCTAGGTTAAGGGGCTCAAGTGAAAGCTCGGTTTGGTCTATTTGTAGATAGTGCTAATCTTGATGCAAGATAGATGCACGGTTTGCATGGAACATACGATATGCTTAGAAATCAATTAGGATGCACCTGATAGAATTCCTTGATGATGTGTGTCATATGGAATCTTGCTTTGGTTCGTTTAGAGACAGTGTTAGTTTTGGTAGAAGATATGTGCACGGTTTACGCCTAATGCACCATAGGCTAAGAAACCATTTTAGACGCATCCGATGGTACTCGTAGTTGAAGAGGCTCAATTTGGTCTATTCGGATATAGTGCTAATCGTGATGCAAGATAGTTGCACTATTTGCATGGAACGTACCATATGTTAAGAAAATAATTTGGATGCACCAAATGGAACTCCTAGATGACGTGTGTCATATAGAATCTCACTTCGGTTTGTTTGGAGACAATGTTAGTTTCGGTGCAAGATAGGTGCATAGTTTGTGCCTAATGCACCATAGTCTAAGAAACCATTTTTGACGCACCTGTTTGTTCTCCAAGATGAAGAGGCTCAAGTGGAAGCTCGGTTCGGTCTGTTTGGAGATAGTACAAATCCTTATGCAAGGTAGGTGCATGGTTTGCATGGAACATACCATGTGCTTGGAAATCAATTTGGATGCACCCAATGGAACTCCTTGATGACGTGTGTCATATGGAATCTCGCTTTGATCTGTTTAGAAACAGTGTTAGTTTCGGGGACAGATATGTGCATGGTTTGCGCCTAATGCACCATAGTCTAAGAAACCATTTTGGAAGCACCTGTTGGTACTTCGGTGAAGAGGCTCAAGTGGAAGCTCGGTTTGATCTGTTTGGAGATAGTGCAAATCTTGATGCAAGATAGATGCACGGTCTGCATGGAACATACCATATGCTTAGAAATTAATTTAGACACACCAGATAGAACTCCTTCATGACATGTGTCATATGGAATCTCGCTTTGGTGTGCATAGAGACAGTATTAGTTTCGGTGCAAGATATGTGCACGTTTTGCGCATAATGCACCAAAGTCTAAGAAACCATTTTGGAAGCACCTGTTGGTACGTTTAGGTGAAGAGGCTCAAGTAGAGGCTCGGTTCGATCTGTTTAGAGATAGTGCTAATCTTAATGCAAGATAGGTGCACGATTTGCATGGAACGTACCATATGCTCATAAATCAATTTGGACGCACCAGATGGAACTACTGGATGACATGTGTCGTTTGGTATCTCACTTCGGTCCATTTAAAGACAGTGTTAGTTTCGGTGCAAGATAGGTAACCGGTTTGCACCTAATGCACCATAGGATAAGAAACCATTTTGGACACACCCGATGGTACTCCTAGGTTAAGGGGCTCAAGTGAAAGCTCGGTTTGGTCTATTTGTAGATAGTGCTAATCTTGATGCAAGATAGATGCACGGTTTGCATGGAACATACGATATGCTTAGAAATCAATTAGGATGCACCTGATAGAATTCCTTGATGATGTGTGTCATATGGAATCTTGCTTTGGTTCGTTTAGAGACAGTGTTAGTTTTGGTAGAAGATATGTGCACGGTTTACGCCTAATGCACCATAGGCTAAGAAACCATTTTAGACGCATCCGATGGTACTCGTAGTTGAAGAGGCTCAATTTGGTCTATTCGGATATAGTGCTAATCGTGATGCAAGATAGTTGCACTGTTTGCATGGAACGTACCATATGTTAAGAAAATAATTTGGATGCACCAAATGGAACTCCTAGATGACGTGTGTCATATAGAATCTCACTTCGGTCTGTTTGGAGACAATGTTAGTTTCGGTGCAAGATAGGTGCATAGTTTGTGCCTAATGCACTATAGTCTAAGAAACCATTTTTGACGCACCTGTTTGTACTCCTAGATGAAGAGGCTCAAGTGGAAGCTCGGTTTGGTCTGTTTGGAGATAGTGCTAATGTTGATGCAAGATAGGTGCACGGTTTGCATGGAACATACCATACGCTTGGAAATCAATTTGGATGCACCCGGTGGAACTCCTTAACGACGTGTGTCATATGGAATCTTGCTTTGGTCTATTTAGAAACATTGTTAGTTTCGGTGCAAGATTTGTGCATGGTTTGCGCCTAATGCACCATAGTCTAAGAAACCATTTTGGAAGCACCTGTTGGTACTTCGGTGAAGAGGCTCAAGTGGAAGCTCGGTTTGATCTGTTCGAGATAGAGCTAATCTTCATGCAAGATAGGTGCACAGTCTGCCTGGAATGTACCATATGCTTAGAAATTAATTTGGACACACCCGATAGAACTCCTTCATGACGTGTGTCATACGGAATCTCGCTTTGGTGTGCTTACAGAGAGTATTAGTTTCACTGCAAGATATGTGCACGGTTTGCGCCTAATGCACCAAAGTCTAAGAAACCATTTTGGAAGCACCTGTTGGTACTCGAAGGTGAAGAGGCTAAAGTGGAGGATCGGTTCGGTCTGTTTAGAGATAGTGCTAATCTTGATGCAAGATAGGTGCACGATTTGCATGGAACATACCTTATGCTCAGAAATCAATTTAGATGCACCAGATGGAACTCCTAAATGACATGTGTCATATAGAATCTCACTTCGGTCTGTTTAGAGATAGTGTTAGTTTTGGTGCAAGATAGGTGCATGATTTGCAGCAAATGCACCATAGGATAAGAAACCATTTTGGACACACCCGATGGTACTCCTAGGTCAAGGGGATCAAGTGAAAGCTCAGTTTGGTCTATTTTGAGATAGTGCTAATCTTGATGCAAGATAGATGCACGATTTGCATGGAACATACGATATGGTCAGAAATCAATTAGGACACACCTGATATAACTCCTTGATGATGGGTGTCATATAGAATTTTGCTTCGGTTCATTTAGAGACAGTGTTAGTTTTGATAGAAGATATGTGCACGGTTTACGCCTAATGCACCATAGGCTAAGTAACCATTTTAGACGCATCCGATGGCACTCGTATGTGAAGAAGCTCAAGTGGAGGCGCGATTTGGTCTGTTCGGATATAGTGCTAATCTTGATGCAAGGTAGTTGCACAGTTTGCATGGAACGTACCATATGTTAAGAAATCAATTTGGACGCACCAAATGGAACTCCTAGATGACGTGTGTCATATAGAATCTCGCTTCGGTCTGTTTGGAGACAATGTTAGTTTCGGTGCAAGATAGGTCCATAGTTTGTGTCTAATGCACCATAGTCTAAGAAACCATTTTTGATGCACCTGTTTGTACTCCTAGATGAAGAGGCTCAAGTGCAAGCTCGGTTCGGTCTGTTCGGAGATAGTGATAATCTTGATGCAAGATAAGTGCACGGTTTGCATGGAACATACCATACGCTTGGAAATCAATTTGGATGCACTCGATGGAACTCCATGATGACGTGTGTCATATGGAATCTCGCTTTGGTCTATTTAGAAACAGTGTTAGTTTCGGTGCAAGATTTGTGCATGGTTTGCGCCTAATGCACCATAGTATAAGAAACCATTTTGGAAGCACCTGTTGGTACTTCGGTGAAGAGGCTCAAGTGGAAGCTCGGTTTGATCTGTTTGGAGATAGTGTTAATCTTGATGCAAGATAGATGCACGGTCTGCATGGAACGTACCATATGCTTAGAAATTAATTTGGACACACCCGATAGAACTCCTTCATGACGTGTGTCATATGGAATCTCGCTTTGGTGTGCTTAGAGACAGTATTAGTTTCGGTGCAAGATATGTGCACAATTTGCGCCTAATGCACCAAAGTCTAAGAAATCATTTTGGAAGCACCTATTGGTACTCCTAGGTAAAAGGCTCAAGTGAAAGCTCGGTTTCGTCTATTTGGGATTGTGCTACTGTTGATGCAAGATAGATGCACGGTCTGCATTGAATGTACCATATGCTTAGAAATAAATTTAGACACACCCAATAGAACTCCTTGATGACATGTGTCATATGGAATCTCGCTTTAGTGTGCTTAGAGACAGTATTAGTTTCGGTGCAAGATATGTGCACGGTTTACGCCTAATGTACCAAAGTCTAAGAAACCATTTTGGAAGCACCTGTTGGTACTCCTAGGTGAAGTGGCTCAAGTGGAGGCTCGATTTGGTCTGTTTAGAGATAGTGCTAATTTTGATGCAAGATAGGTGCACGATTTGCATGGAACATACCATATGCTCATAAATCAATTTAGATGCACCAGATGGAACTCCTAGATGACATGTGTCATATGGAATCTCACTTCGGTCCGTTTAGAGACAGTGTTAGTTTCGGTGCAAGATAGGTGCATGATTTGCAGCTAATGCACCATAGGATAAGAAACCATTTTGGACACACCCGATGGTACTCCTAGGTCAAGGGGCTCAAGTGAAAGCTCAGTTTGGTCTATTTGGAGATAGTGCTAATCTTGATGCAAGATAGACGCACGGTTTGCATGGAACATACGATATGGTCAGAAATCAATTAGGACGCACTTGATATAACTCCTTGATGATGTGTGTCATATGGAATCTTGCTTCGGTTCGTTTAGAGACAATGTTAGTTTTGGTAGAAGATATGTGCACGGTTTACGCCTAATGCACCAGAGGCTAAGAAACCATTTTAGACGCATTCGATGGTACTCGTAGTTTAAGAGGCTCTAGTGGAGGCTCGATTTGGTCTGTTCAGATATAGTGCAAACCTTGATGCAAGATAGTTGCACAGTTTGCATGGAACGTACCATATGTTAAGAAATCAATTTGGACGCACCCAATGAAACTCCTAGATGACGTGTGTCATATGGAATCTTGCTTTGGTCTGTTTGGAGATAATGTTAGTTTCGGTGCAAGATAGGTGCATAGTTTGTGCCTAATGCACTATAGTCTAAGAAACCATTTTTGACGCACCTGTTTGTACTCCTAGATGAAGAGGCTCAAGTGGAAGCTTGGTTCAGTCTATTTGGAGATAGTGGTAATCTTGATGCAAGATAGGTGCACGGTTTGCGTGGAACATACCATATGCTTGGAAATAAATTTGGATGCACCCGATGGAACTCCTTGATGACGTGTGTCGTATGGAATCTCGCTTTGGTCTGTTTAGAAATAGTGTTCGTTTTGGTGCAAGATATGTTCATGAGGTTAGCAGCATGAGTATTTTTAATGTTGTGGTAACTTTCAAATTTTAGACTAGTAGAGGAATTAGAAGTGCCTTTTGTATTAGAGGGCTGTGAGTTGCTCTCCAAAAGAAGATAATATTGCTTCTCAAGTTTGTTGTGCTTCTCCTTTAAGACACAATACTTATCGTTGAGTGCAATATTTGCCTTCTTTGTGAGAGCATGTTCTCTTTGTTCTTCGGTCAAGACCTTGGTCAAAGAGTCCACCTCACTTCTCTCCAACACAAGAGCTTCCTTACAAGCAATGTACATATTTTCTTGCTCAAGTAAGTCATCATCTCTTGTTGCTAGCTCAGCTCGCACACTTTCTAAAACCTCCAATAGTTTAGTGATGAATATTTTAGTCTTAGGATCTAACTTTCTTGTTATTTGAACAAACTCATCATTGTCACTAAGATCATCATCACTAGAGCTTTCACTAAGTTCACTACTTGATATATCATTAGGGATTGGAGAGGATTTGGATTTAGTTTTTACCTTCTCACCCTTTGCCATGAGACAAATGTGAGTGGAGATATGATCGTCCAATGTGTGCTTCTCCCAATTGCTTACTTTTCTTCTTGTATTCATGCTTGCCTTCTCTAGTGTTGTCCCTCTTGTAGTTATTCTCCTTCTTCTCATAAGGACACTTGGCAACAAAGTGATCGGTGCTGCCACAATTATAGCAAGTTCTCTTTTTCTTGTTTGGAAACTTTCTTCGGACAACTTTATATCCATTTTGCTTCAGCCCCTTGTGATACTTTCTTATGAATAAAGCCATGTCATCAATTTTCTTGAAATTAGTCCCTTGTGCTTCTTCTTCCTCACTTGAAGATGAGCTTGTGTCCTCTCTTGTTTGCACTTGTTTTCGTTCTTTAGATTGACTAATTGATGCTTGCTTGCTGTCCTTGATCTTGTTTGAACTTCCTTTCTTGCTTGATTTGTTGGCTTTGAGAGCAACTTCTTTAACCTTCATGCCATCTAGCTTTGCTTGCAGCTCACCGAGCTTCCTTCATTCATTTGCCTCTTCTCTTTGCATGTCAAAAGTCAACAATCTTCCAAGCACATCATTTGGTGTGAAGTGCTCAAACTTTTTCTTATCTCTAATCAAGGTGACTACGGTCTCATTTCTTGGTGAGTATGCTTCCAACATGATTTTCACCACCTTGTGATCATCAAGCTCTTCACAACCATACCCTCTAATTTTGCCAACCAAGGTCATCAATCTATCAAACATCTCTTGAGGACCTTCTCCATCAATTATCACAAACCTATTTAGCTTAGCCATCAATAGATCAATTTTGGCTCTTCTCACTTTGTCTACACCTTCATGTGCAAGATGCAAGGTGTCCCAAATCTGTTTTGCCACATCAACATTCATCACTCTATTGTACTCATTTTCACCTAGAGCACTAAGGAGAATGCTTGTGGCTTGTCCGTTGAGGTGGACAGCAGCTAGCTCTTCATTTGTTGGCCGTTCGGGGTTCTCTGGTGCTTGAAATCCACTACACACAATTTCCCAAAGACCGGGGTGAAGACCGATAAGATAAGCCTTCATCAAGTGCTTCCACTTAGCAAAGTTTGTCCCATCGAAATGAGGCAACTTCCCGGCAGGCACATTAATGAAAGACTTGCGGTCACGATTAGTCAAGTAAGAATAATTAATAGATATAGCTGAATATTTCTTCTTGTTGCTGCTCCCCTTGTCTTTGTTTCCCTTTTTCTTGTTCTTCTATTGTTCCTTGGAAACGTGATATGATGCATCATCATCACCATCTTCCGAGCTACTAGATAGCTAACTAGAAGAAGCATCATACGTCTTTCTTTCTTCTTGCTTTGTTCTTGCAGCCCTTCTTTTTGCTCTTTCTTCGCGTATGCGCTTTCTTTCTTCTTTTCTTTTCAGCTTCTCATCATGCCTTTGTTGTTCTTCTTTGCTTTTCTCCTTGCTTCTCTTCTCGCTCTTCTTTCTTTCTTTCTTTCTTTCCGCATCGGTGGTCTTGTCATCTTTGAGGGTGGCATTACTCGCTGTGGATAGTGACATCTCACTGCTGCTTCTTGCATCCTCGACAAGCACAGCATCATCCTTTGGCTCTCGGGTGGATCTTGATCCTCTTCCAACTTTCATACTTCACGTGGTGAAGCATATCCGAAGTAACGAGGCTCTGATACCACTTGTAGGATCTCGTAGAAGTTAAAGAGGCCTAGAGGGGGGCTGAATAGGCCTGTAAAAACTCAACTCAAAACTCTGTTAGAACAGAGGGCGACATTGCCGGCCTTCAAATAAAATACAAAGGTGGTACAACTTTGCAGGAAGTAAACTTAGGTGGTGAAGAACACAAGACTCGGTGATTTATCCCGTGGTTCAACTCACCACAAAGGCTTGCCTAGGTCCACGTTGTTGAGGAAGCCACACTAGGCTTAGGCTTGCCACAAAGGCTTGCCCTACCCTCGTTCTCAAGTCAAGAGAGTGGACTCTTGAAGTGAGGGGTAATTTCTTAGCTGCAAAACAAGTTTACAAACCTCCCAAGGCTGCCACACAAGAGGGCAAGCTCATGGGCGACGCCTAGCCGGCTAGGAGCAAGCTCCAAGAGTAACAAACCCAAGAACCTCCGACCAAACGTGAACGAAATGCTCTTAGACCTTGGGAATCAGTGGATCTACTCTCCAGTCGAGTTTTGCTGCCTTTTCTCTCAAAGATTGATGGTTGAAATCAAAGATTGCTTGAGGGATAGAGGGCAACAATGGAGGAGAGAGAGAAAGCTCTGGTCTGTTTGAGCAAGAGATAAGTCGTCTGAGGTCTGTGATGACCGTTGTCAGGAGCGTCCAGAGGTAAAGACATCCCCTAGGTCCCAACGGTCAAGAGAGGGCGGCACTGCCACCCTGGCTAGAGCAGGTTAAGAAAGAAACTGTTTTGCGTGCTGCTTTGGCTGAGAAATAGGATGTTGTTTTGTGAAGATGAGCATCTGGTTGCACAGTTGACCAACAATTCTAGAATTCCCCTTTATAGTACGGCTTTTCCTATACTCAAATAAAGAAAATAAAATGAAGTAACACATCCTTGAGTTTGGATCAGCTCAAACATATTTTCAGAATACCAGCAACCTGTACATCATTTCCATAAATTGATCCCCTGCTCATTAACTCGATAAAACTTGTTAGTCTTCTAATTTTGTTGTCATTAACACCAAAACCCACAATAGGGCTCGATTGCACTTACACATACCATATGCTTAGAAATCAATTTGGACGCACCCAATGGAACTCGTAGATGACGTGTGTCATATGGAATCTCGCTTTGATCTGTTTGGAGACAATGTTAGTTTCGGTGCAAGATAGGTGCATAGTTTGTGCCTAATGCACCATAGTCTAAGAAACCATTTTTGACACACCTGTTTGTACTCCTAGATGAAGAGGCTCAAGTGGAAGCTTGGTTCGGTCTGTTTGGAGATAGTGCTAATCTTGATGCAAGATAGGTGCACAGTTTGCGCCTAATGCACTATAGTCTAAGAAACCATTTTGGACGCACTATTTGGTACTCTTGGGTGAAGAGGCTCAAGTGGAAGCTTGGTTCGGTCAGTTTGGAGATAGTTCTAATCCTTATGCAAGGTAGGTTCATAGTTTGCATGGAACATACCATATGCTTGGAAATCAATTTGGATGCACCCGATGGAACTCCTTGACGACGTGTGTCATATGGAATCTCGCTTCGGTCCATTTGGAGACATTGTTAGTTTCGGTGCAAGATAGGTGCATAGTTTGCACCTAATGCACCATAGTCTAAGATACCATTTTGGACGCACTTGTTGGTACTCCTAGGTGAAGGGGCTCAAGTGGATGCTCGGTTCGGTCTGTTTGGAGATAGTGCTAATCTTGATGCAAGATAGGTGCACAGTTTGCATGGAACATACCAAATGCTTGGAAATCAATCTAGACACACATGATGGAACTCCTAGATGACGTGTGTCATACAAAATCTTGCTTTGGTCTGTTTAGAGATAGTGTTAGTTCCGGAGCAAGATAGGTGCAAGGTTTGCACATAATGCAGCATAGGCTAAGAAACCATTTTGGACGCACCCGATGGTACTCCTAGGTAAAAGGCTCAAGTGAAAGCTCGATTTGGTCTATTTGGAGATAGTGCTAATCTTGATGCAAGATAGATGCACGGTCTGCATGAAACGTACCATGTGCTTAGAAATTAATTTGGACACACCCGATACAACTCCTTGATGATGTGTGTCATATGGAATCTCGCTTTGGTGTGCTTAGAGATAGTATTAGTTTCGGTGCAAGATATGTGCACGGTTTGCGCCTAATGCACCGAAGTCTAAGAAACCATTTTGGAAGCACCTGTTGGTACTCCTAGGTGAAGAGGCTCAAGTGGAGGCTTGGTTCAGTCTGTTTAGAGATAGTGGTAGTCTTGATGCAAGATAGGTGCACGATTTGCATGGAAACTATTTTGGATGCACTATTTGGTACTCCTAGGTGAAGAGGCACTATTTGGTACTCCTGGGTGAAGAGGCTCAAGTGGAAGCTTGGTTCGGTCATTTTGGAGATTGTGCTAATCCTTATGCACGGTAGGTGCATGGTTTGCATGGAATATACCATATGCTTGGAAATGAATTTCGATGCACCCGATGGAACTCCTTGTTGACGTGTGTCATTTGGAATCTCGCTTCAGTCCATTTGGAGACATTGTTAGTTTCGGTGAAAGATAGGTGCACAGTTTGCACATAATGCACCTTAGTCTAAGAAACCATTTTGGACTCACTTGTTGGTACTCCTAGGTGAAGGGGCTCAAGTGGATGCTCGGATCGGTCTGTTTGGAGATAGTGCTAATCTTGATGCAAGATAGATGCACAGTTTGCATGGAACATACGATATGCTTAGAAATCAATTAGGACGCACCTGATATAACTCCTTGATGATTTGTGTCATATGGAATCTTACTTCGGTTTGTTTAGAGAAAGTGTTAGTTTTGGTAGAAGATATATGCACGGTTTACGCCTAATGCACCGTAGGCTAAGAAACCATTTTAGACGCACCCGATGGTACTCGTAGTTGAAGAGGCTCAAGTGGAGGCTCGATTTGGTCTGTTCGGATATAGTGCTAATCTTGATGCAAGATAGTTGCACAGTTTGCATGCAACGTACCATATCTTAAGAAATCAATTTGGACGCACCTAATGGAACTCCTAGATGACGTGTGTCATATGGAATCTCGCTTCGATCTGTTTGGAGACAATGTTAGTTTCGGTGCAAGATAGGTGCATGGTTTGCGCCTAATGCACCATAGTCAAAGAAACCATTTTGGAAGCACCTATTGGTACTTCGGTGAAGAGGCTCAAGTGGAAGCTCAATTTGATCTATTTGTAGATATTGCTAATCTTGATGCAAGATAGGTGCATGATTTGCAAGGAACATACCATATGCTTAGAAATCAATTTGGATGCATCCAATGGAACTCCTAGATGACGTGTGTCATATGGAATCTTGCTTCGGTCCGTTTGTAGACATTGTAAGTTTTAGTGCAAGATAGGTGCACAGTTTGCGCCTAATGCACCATAGTCTAAGAAACCATTTTTGAAGCACCTGTTGGTACTCCTAGGTGAAGAGGCTCAAGTGGAGGCTCGGTTCATTCTGTTTAGAGATAGTGTTAATCTTGATGCAAGATAGGTGCACGATTTGCATGGAACGTACCATATGCTCGGAAATCGATTTGGAACTCCTAGATGACATGTGTCATATGGAATCTCACTTCGGTCTATTTAGACACAGTGTTAGTTTCGGTGCAAGATAGGTGCACGGTTTGCACCAAATGCACCATAGGATAGGAAACCTTTTTGGACGCACCCGATGGTACTCCAAGGTCAAGGTGCTCAAGTGAAAGCTTGGTTTGGTCTGTTCGGAGATAGTGCTAATCTTGATGCAAGATAGATGCACGGTTTGCATGGAACATATGATATGCTCAGAAATCAATTAGGACGGACCTGAGATAACTCCTTGATGATGTGTGTCATATGGAATCTTGCTTCGTTTCATTTAGAGACAGTGTTAGTTTTGGTAGAAGATATGTGCACGATTTACGCCTAATGCACCATAGGCTAAGAAAGCATTTTAGACGCACCCGATGGTACTCATAGTTAAAGTGGCTCAAGTGGAGGCTCGATTTGGTCTGTTCGGATATAGTGCTAATCTTGATGCAAGATAGTTGTACAGTTTGCATGGAACGTACCATATGTTAAGAAATCAATTTGGATGCACCCAATGGAACTCCTAGATGACGTGTGTCATATGGAATCTCGCTTCGGTCTGTTTGGAGACAGTGTTAGTTTCGGTGCAAGATAGGTGCATAGTTTGTGCCTAATGCACCATAGTCTAAGAAACCATTTTTGACGCACCTGTTTGTACTCCTAGATGAAGAGGCTCAAGTGGATGCTCGGTTCGGTCTGTTTGGAGACAGTGCTAATCTTGATGCAAGATAGGTGCACGGTTTGCATGGAACATACCATATGCTTGGAAATCAATTTGGATGCACCCGATGGAACTCCTTGATGACGTGTGTCATATGGAATCACTCTTTGGTCTATTTAGAAATAGTGTTAGTTTCGGTGCAAGATATGTGCATGGTTTGCGCCTAATGCAACATTGTCTAAGAAACCATTTTGGAAGCACCTATTGGTACTTCGGTGAAGAGGCTCAGTGGAAGCTCGGTTTGATTTGTTTGGAGATAGTGCAAATCTTGATGCAAGATAGGTGCATGATTTGCAAGGAACATAACATATGCTTAGAAATCAATTTGGACGCACCCAATGGAACTCCTAGATGACGTGTGTCATATGGAATCTTGCTTCGGTTCGTTTGTAGACATTGTAAGTTTTAGTGCAAGATAGGTGCACAGGTTGCTCCTAATGCACCATAGTCTAAGAAACCATTTTGGACGCACTATTTAGTACTCCTGGGTAAAGAGGCTCAAGTGGAAGCTTGGTTTGGTCAATTTGGAGACAGTGCTAATCCTTATGCAAGGTAGGTGCAGGGTTTGCATGGAACATACCATATGCTTGGAAATCAATTTTGATGCACCTGATGGAACTCCTTGATGACGTGTGTCATATGGAATCTCGCTTCGGCCCATTTGGAGACATTGTTAGTTTCGGTGAAAGATAGGTGCACAGTTTGCACCTAATGAACCATAGTCTAAGAAACCATTTTGGACGCACTTGTTTGTACTCCTAGGTGAAGGGGCTCAAGTGGTTGCTCGGTTCGGTCTGTTTGGAGATAGTGCTAATCTTGATGCAAGATAGGTGCACGGTTTGCTTGGAATATACCAAATGCTTGGAAAACAATCTGGAAGCACATGATGAAACTCCTAGATGATGTGTGTCATACGAAATCTTGCTTCGGTCTGTTTGGAGACAGTGTTAGTTTCGGTGCAGGATAGGTGCAAGGTTTGCACATAATGCACCATAGGCTAAGAAATCATTTTGGACGCACCTGATGGTACTCTTAGGTAAAAGGCTCAAGTGAAGGCTCGGTTTGGTCTATTTGGAGATAGTGCTAATCTTGATGCAAGATAGATGCACGGTCTACATGGAACGTACCATATGCTTAGAAATTAATTTGGACACACCCGATAGAACTCCTTCATGACATGTGTCCTATGGAATCTCGCTTTGGTGTGCTTAGAGACAGTATTAGTTTCGGTGCAGGATATGTGCATGGTTTGCGCCTAATGCACCAAAGTCTAAGAAACCATTTTTGAAGCACCTGTTGGTAATCCTGGGTGAAGAGGCTCAAGTGGAGGCTTGATTTGGTCTGTTTAGAGATAGTGTTAATCTTGATGTAATATAGGTGCACGATTTGCATGGAACATACCATATGCTTAGAAATCAATTTGGACGCACCAGATAGAACTCCTAGTTGACATGTGTCATATGAAATCTCACTTCGGTCCGTTTAGATACACTGTTAGTTTCGGTGTAAGATAGGTGCACGGTTTGCACCTAAGGCACCATAGGATAAGAAACCATTTTGGACGCACCCGATGGTACTCCTAGGTCAATGTGCTCAAATGAAAGCTTGGTTTGATCTGTTTGGAGATAGTGCTAATCTTGATGCAAGATAGATGCACGGTTAGCATGGAACATACGATATGCTCAGAAATCAATTAGGACGCACCTGATATAACTCCTTGATGATGTGTGTCATATGGTATCTTGCTCCGTTTTGTTTAGAGACAGTGTTAGTTTTGGTAGAAGATATGTGCACAGTTTACGCCTAATGCACCATAGGCTAAGAAACCATTTTAGACGCACCCGATGGTACTCATAGTTGAAGTGGCTCAAGTGGAGGCTCGATTTGGTCTGTTCGGATATAGTGCTAATCTTGATGCAAGATAGTTGTACGGTTTGCATGGAACGTACCATATGTTAAGAAATCAATTTAGACGCACCCAATGGAACTCCTAGATGACGTGTGTCATATGGAATCTCGCTTCGCTCTGTTTGGAGAGAGTGTTAGTTTCGGTGCAAGATAGGTGCATAGTTTGTGCCTAATGCACCATAGTCTAGGAAACCATTTTTGACGCACCTGTTTGTACTCCTAGATGAAGAGGCTCAAGTGGAAGCTCGGATCAGTCTGTTTGGAGATAGTGCTAATTTTGATGCAAGATAGATGCACAGTTTGCATGGAACATACCATATGCTTGGAAATCAATTTGGATGCACCCGATGGAACTCCTTGATGACGTGTGTCATATGGAATGTCTCTTTGGTTTATTTAGAAACAATGTTAGTTTTGGTGCACGGTATGTGCATGGTTTGCACCTAATGCACCATAGTCTGAGAAACCATTTTGGAAGAACCTGTTGGTACTTCGGTGAAGAGGCTCAGGGAAGCTCGGTTTGATTTGTTTGGAGATATTGCAAATCTTGATGCAAGATAGGTGCATGATTTGTATGGAACATAACATATGCTTAGAAATCAATTTGGACGCACCCAATGGAACTCCTAGATGACGTGTGTCATATGGAATCTTGCTTCGGTTTGTTTGTAGACATTGTAAGTTTTAGTGCAAGATAGGTGCACAGGTGGCGCCTATTGCCCATAGTCTAAGAAACCATTTTGGACGCACTATTTGGTTCTCCTGGGTAAGAGGCTCAGGGGGAAGCTTGGTTTTGTCAATTTGGAGATAGTGCTAATCCTTATGCAAGTCATCAAGGAACATACCATATGCTTCGAAAACAATTTCGATGCACCCGATGGATCTCCTTGATGACGTGTGTCATATGGAATCTCGCTTCGGTCCATTTGGAGACATTGTTAGTTTTGGTGCAAAATAGGTGCACAGTTTGCACCTAATGCACCGTAGTCTAAGAAACCATTTTGGACGCACTTGTTGGTACTCATAGGTGAAGGGGCTCAAGTGGTTGCTCGGTTCGGTCTGTTTGGAGATAGTGCTAATCTTGATGCAAGATAGATGCACGGTTTGCATGGAACATACGATATGCTTAGAAATCAATTAGGATGCACCTGATATAACTCCTTGATGATTTGTGTCATATGGAATCTTGCTTCAGTTCGTTTAGAGACAGTGTTAGTTTTGGTAGAAGATATGTGCACGGTTTACGCCTAATGCACCATAGGCTAAGAAACCATTTTAGACGCACTCGATGGTACTCGTAGTTGAAGAGGCTCAAGTGGAGGCTCGATTTGTTCTGTTCGGATATAGTGCTAATATTGATGCAAGATAGTTGCACAGTTTGTATGTAACGTACCATATGTTAAGAAATCAATTGAGCCTCTTCACCTGATATAACTCCTTGATGATGTGTGTTATATGGTATCTTACTTCTTTTCGTTTAGAGACAGTGTTAGTTTTGGTAGAAGATATGTGCACGGTTTACGCCTAATGCACCATAGGCTAAGAAACCATTTTAGACGCACCCGATCGTACTCATAGTTGAAGTGGCTCAAGTGGAGGCTCGATTTGGATTGTTCGGATATAGTGCTAATCTTGATGCAAGATAGTTGTACAGTTTGCATGGAACGTACCATATGTTAAGAAATCAATTTGGACGCACCCAATGGAACTCCTAGACGACGTGTGTCATATGGAATCTCGCTTCGGTCTGTTTGGAGACAGTGTTAGTTTCGGTGCAAGATAGGTGCATAGTTTGTGCCTAATGCACCATAGTCTAAGAAACCATTTTTGACGCACCTGTTTGTACTCCTAGATGAAGAGGCTCAAGTGGAAGCTCGGTTCGGTCTGTTTGGAGATAGTGCTAATCTTGATGCAAGATAGGTGCACGGTTTGCATGGAACATACCATATGCTTGGAAATTAATTTGGATGCACCCAATGGAACTCCTTGATGACGTGTGTCATATGGAATGTCTCTTTTATCTATTTAGAAACAATGTTAGTTTCGGTGCAAGAAATGTGCATGGTTTGCGCCTAATGCACAATAGTCTAAGAAACCATTTTGGACGCACTTGTTGGTACTCCTAGGTGAAGAGGCTCAAGCGGATGCTCGGTTCGGTCTGTTTGGAGATAGTGCTAATCTTGATGCAAGATAGATGCATGGTTTGCATGGAACATACGATATGCTTAGAAATCAATTAGGATGCACCTGATATAACTCATTGATGATTTGTGTCATATGGAATCTTGCTTTAGTTCGTTTAGAGACAGTGTTAGTTTTGGTAGAAGATATGTGCACGGTTTACGCCTAATGCACCATAGGCTAAGAAACCACTTTAGACGCACCCGAGGGTACTCGTAGTTGAAGAGGCTCAAGTGGAGTCTCGATTTGGCTTGTTCGGATATAGTGCTAATCTTGATGGAAGATAGTTGCACAGTTTGCATGCAACGTACCGTATGTTAAGAAATCAGTTTGGCCGCACCCAATGGAACTCCTAGATGACATGTGTCATATGGAATCTTGCTTCGGTCCGTTTGTAGACATTGTAAGTTTTAGTGCAAGATAGGTGCATAGTTTGCGCCTAATGCACCAAAGTCTAAGAAACCATTTTGGATGCACTATTTGGTATTCTTGGGTGAAGAGGCTCAAGTGGAAGCTTGGTTCGGTCAGTTTGGATATAGTGCTGATCCTTATGCAAGGTAGGTGCATGGTTTGCATGGAACATACCTTATGCTTGGAAATCAATTTGGATGCACCCTATGGAACTCCTTGACGTCGTGTGTCATATGGAATCTCGCTTCGGTCCATTTGGAGACATTGTTAGTTTCGGTGCAAGATAGGTGCACAGTTTGCACCTAATGCACCATAGTCTAAGAAAGCATTTTGGACGCACTTGTTCGTACTCCCAGGTGAAGAGGCTCAAGTGGATGCTCGGTTTGGTCTGTTTGGAGATAGTGCTAATCTTGATGCAAGATAGGTGCATGGTTTGCATGAAAAATACCATGTGCTTGGAAATCAATTTGGATACACGCGATGGAACTCCTTGATGCCATGTGTCATATGGAATCTCACTTTTGTCTGTTTAGAAATAGTGTTAGTTTCGGTGCAAGATATGTGCTTGGTTTGCGCCTAATGCACCATAGTCTAAGAAACCATTTTGGAGGCACCTGTTGGTACTTCGGTGAAGAGGCACAAGTGGAAGCTCGGTTTGATCGGTTTGGAGATAGTGCTAATCTTGATGCAAGATAGGTGCATGATTTGCAAGGAACATAACATATGCTTAGAAATCAATTTGGACGCACCCAATGGAACCCCTAGATGACGTGTGTCATATGGAATCTTGCTTCGGTCCGTTTGTAGACATTGTAAGTTTTAGTGCAAGATAGGTGCACAGTTTGCGCCTAATGCACTATTGTATAAGAAACCATTTTGGCCGCAATATTTGGTAGTCTTGGATGAAGAGGCTCAAGTGGAAGCTTGGTTCGGTCAGTTTAGAGATAGTTCTAATCCTTATGCAAGGTAGGTGCATGGTTTGCATGGAACATACTATATGCTTGGAAATCAATTTGGATGCACCCAGTGGAACTCCTTGACAACGTGTGTCATATAGAATCTCGCTTCGGTCCAGTTGGAGACATTGTTAGTTTCGGTGCAAGATAGGTGCACAGTTTGCAACTAATGCACCATAGTCTAAGAAACCATCTTGGACGTACTTGTTGGTACTCCTAGGTGAAGGGGCTCAAGTGGATGCTCGGTTCGGTCTGTTTGGAGATAGTGCTAATCTTGATGCAAGATAGGTGCACGGTTTGCATGGAACATACCAAATGCTTGGATATCAATCTGGACGCACATGATGGAACTCCTAGATGACGTGTGTCATATGGAATCTCGCTTTGGTGTGCTTAGAGATAGTATTAGTTTCGGTGCAAGATATGTGCACGGTTTGCGCCTAATGCACCAAAGTCTAAGAAACCATTTTGGAAGCACCTGTTGGTACTCCTCGGTGAAGAGGCTCATGTGGAGGCTCGGTTCGGTCTGTTTAGAGATAGTGCTAGTCTTGATGCAAGATAGGTGCCCGATTTGCATGGAACATACCATATGTTAAGAAATCAATTTGGACGCACCCAATGGAACTCATAGATGATGTGTGTTATATGGAATCTCGCTTCGGTCCATTTGGAGACATTGTTAGTTTCGGTGCAAGATAGGTGCATAGTTTGTGCGTAATGCACTATAGTCTAAGAAACCATTTTTGACACACCTGTTTGTACTCCTAGATGAAGAGGTTCAAGTGGAAGCTCAGTTCGGTCTGTTTGGGGATAGTGCTAATCTTGATGCAAGATAGGTGCACGGTTTGCATGGAACATACCATATGCTTGGAAATCAATTTGGATGCACCCGATGGAACTCCTTGATGCCGTGTGTCATATGGAATCTCACTTTGGTCTGTGTAGAAATAGTGCTAGTTTCGGTGCAAGATATGTGCATGGTTTGCGCCTAATGCACCATAGTCTAAGAAACCATTTTGGAAGCACCTGTTGGTACTTCGGTGAAGAGGCTCAAGTGGAAGCTCGGTTTGATCTGTTTGGAGATAGTGCTAATCTTGATGCAAGATAGGTGCATGATTTGCAAGGTACATACCATATGCTTAGAAATCAATTTGGACGCACCTAATGGAACTCCTAGATGACGTGTGTCATATGGAATCTTGCTTCGATCCGTTTGTAGACATTCTAAGTTTTAGTGCAAGATAGGTGCACAGTTTGCGTCTAATGCACCATAGTCTAAGAAACCATTTTGGATGCACTATTTGGTACTCTTGGGTGAAGAGGCTCAAGTGGAAGCTTGGTTCGGTCAGTTTGGAGATAGTGCTAATCCTTATGCAAGGTAGGTGCATGGTTTGAATGGATCAAACCATATGCTTGGAAATCAATTTGGATGCATCCGATGGAACTCCTTTACGACGTGTGTCATATGGAATCTTGCTTCGGTCCATTTGGAGACATTGTTAGTTTCGGTGCAAGATAGGTGCACAGTTTGCACCTAATGCACCATAGTCTAAGAAATCAATTTGGACGCACCCAATGGAACTCCTAGATGACGTGTGTTATATGGAATCTCGCTTCGGTCTATTTGGTGACAATGTTAGTTTCGGTGCAAGATTGATGCATAGTTTGTGCGTAATGCACCATAGTCTAAGAAACTATTTTTGACACACCTGTTTGTACTCCTAGATGAAGAGGCTCAAGTGGAAGCTCGGTTCGGTCTGTTTGGAGATAGTGCTAATCTTGATGCAAGATAGGTGTACGGTCTGCATGGAACGTACCATGTGCATAGAAATTAATTTGGACACACCCGATAGAACTCCTTGTTGTCGTGTGTCATATGGACTCTCGCTTTCGTGTGCTTAGAGATAGTATTAGTTTTAGTGCAAGATATGTGCACGGTTTGTGCCTAATGCAGCAAAGCTAAGAAACCATTTTGGAAGCACCAGTTGGTACTCCTTGGTGAAGAGGCTCAAGTGGAGGCTCGGTTCGGTCTGTTTAGAGATAGTGCTAATCTTGATGCAAGATAGGTGCATGATTTGCATGGAACATACCATATGCTTGGAAATCAATTTGGATGCACCCGATGGAACTCCTTGATGACGTGTGTCATTTGGAATCTCGCTTCGGTCCATTTGGAGACATTGTTAGTTTCGGTTTAAGATAGGTGCACAGTTTGCACCTAATGCACCATATCTAATAAACCATTTTGGAAGCAATTGTTGGTACTCCTAGGTGAAGGGGCTCAAGTGGATGCTAGGTTTGGTCTGTTTGGAGATAGTGTTAATCTTGATGCAAGATAGATGCATGGTTTGCATGGAACATACGATATGCTTAGAAATCAATTAGGACACACCTGATATAACTCCTTGATGATTTGTGTCATATGGAATCTTGCTTTGGTTCGTTTAGAGACAGTGTTAGTTTTGGTAGAAGATATGTGCACGGTTTACGCCTAATGCACCATAGGCTAAGAAACCATTTTAGACGCACCCGATGGTACTCGTAGTTGAAGAGGCTCAAGTGGAGGCTCGATTTGGTCTGTTCGGATATAGTGCTAATCTTGATGCAAGATAGTTGCATAGTTTGCATGCAACGTACCATATGTTAAGAAATCAATTTGGACGCACCCAATGGAACCCAATGCAAGATGACGTGTGTCATATGGAATCTCGCTTTGGTCCGTTTGGAGACAATGTTAGTTTCAGAGCAAGATAGGTGCATAGTTTGTGCGTAATGCACCATAGTCTAAGAAACCATTTTGGATGCACTATTTGGTACTCTTGGGTGAAGAGGCTCAAGTGGAAGCTTGGTTCGGTCAGTTTGGAGATAGTGCTAATCCTTATGCAAGGTAGTGCATGGTTTGCATGGAACATACCATATGCTTGGAAATCAATTTGGATGCACCCGATGGAACTCCTTGACGACGTGTGTCATATGGAATCTTGCTTCGGTCCACTTGGAGACATTGTTAGTTTCGGTGCAAGATAGGTGCACAGTTTGCACCTAATGCACCATAGTCTAAGAAACCATTTTGGACGCACTTGTTGGTACTCCTAGGTGAAGTGGCTCAAGTGGATGCTCAGTTTGGTCTGTTTGGAGATATTGCTAATCTTGATGCAAGATAGGTGCACGGTTTGCATGGAACATACCAAATGCTTGGAAATCAATCTGGACGCACATGATGGAACTCCTAGATGACGTGTGTTAGTTTTTGTGCAAGACAGGTGCAAGGTTTGCACATAATGCAGCATAGGCTAAGAAACCATTTTGGACGCACCCGATGGTACTCCTAGGTAAAAGGCTCAAGTGAAAGCTCGATTTGGTCTATTTGGAGATAGTGCTAATCTTGATGCAAGATAGATGCACGGTCTGCATGAAACGTACCATGTGCTTAGTGAAAGAATCAAGATGCCCAAGAGGGGGGGTGAATTGGGCTTCTCTAAAAATTTAAACAACCTATAAGCTCCAATTCAACCCCTAGTGCCTAGTGTGACCTAGAGAGCTACCGGATAAAAGTTTTGCAACCTAGTTCCAATCCTATTCTAGCAAGGCAATTCTAGGAATGTAAAAACACAAAGTAAATGCTAGAATGTAAAGGAGTAGTGGAAGAAAGTGCTCGGTGACGTTTTGCCGAGGTATCAGAGAGTCGCCACTCTCCACTAGTCCTCGTTGGAGCACCCGTGCAAGGGTCTTGCTCCCCCTTGGTCCGCGCAAGGACCAAGTGCTCTCTACGGGCTGATTCTTCGACACCCCATCGCGGTGAATCGCCCAAAACCGGTCACAAGCTTGACACGATCCACCCACAAGAACTCCGGGCGGTCTTCGTGCCTCCAATCACCACCGAACCGTCTAGGTGATGGCGATCACCAAGAGTAACAAGCAAAGAACTCTCACTTGACCCAAACAAGGCTCTAGAGAGTGGTGGATGCACACTTGACTCTTGGAATTCACTAGAGAAGGATTCTCTCAAGAAATCACTCAAATCTCAATCCTCTCTAGGCTCTTGCTACTCTCTTGCTCCACAACAAGATTCTCAGATGTTCAAATGGGCAAGAGACCTTTCATGGACGAGGTGGAGGAGTACAAATACTACCCACGAAGTCCAAAGGTCAGCCAACCGTTTTCCACTGAAAACGGGGTCACCGGACGCTCTTTATGTTGCACCGGACGCTCTGTACCGAGCGACCGGTGCTCCATAATGGCTAACTGTACCTGCGTCTGACAGGTCACCGGACGCTAACTTTCAGCGTCCGGTGGCACCGTCCGGTGCTCCAGGGAGTTTTACATACTCCCTGCGCATGGGACCGGACGCTACCCAGTGCTTCCGGTGCCAGCGTCCGGTGCTCAGGGAAAGTTTACAACCTCCCTGGGTGTGGGACCGGACGCTGCCCGGTGCGACCGGTGCCAGCGTCCGGTGCTTAACCCTAAGCACCACACTGTTTCAACGGCTAAGGACCTCACCGGACGCACTCACAGAGCGTCCGGTGCAGCGTCCGGTGCCCCCTTGGGCACCCTAACTTCGTCGGAACGCTATCGCTCCAAAACGAAGTTGGTTCCTCTCGATCTAAGGACTATCTCTGAGCTGCCTAGTGCTAGGTTTACCAAGTGTGCACCACACCTAAACCTAAAGCCTTGCCTAAGTCAAGCTACTAGATCAAAGCCCCTCTTAATAGTACGGTCAAATGAAAACAAAGTCCTAAACTACTCTAAGTGCCCTTCTTCACCATATGGCACTTAGACCTAGTCTAGTCTTGACGATGTCCATCCATCCTTTGAAAACCGAAACGATTTCCACTATTAAGTAGGCATGTACGTCCCTGTCCATCGAGTACCTATTACCATGACCTTACCTATGACTTTACCTCTACAAAACACACGTTAGTCATACTAATCAACATTGTCATTAATCACCGAAATCACTAGGGGCCTAGATGCTCTTTCAATCTCCCCCTTTTTGGTGATTGATGACAATAACCTCGAGTATGAAAGAGTTGAGGTTTTCAAATGACTTGGTTTCAATAAGCATGATACAATGAGAACAAAGGGATTAGGCATGCTTATATCAACCAAGTCTAACATCCTGCATCCAAATATGTGAGTGGTATACAACAGGATATAACACAAGGCTCATAAGTACATTGGAGTAAAACACAGAAGCAAAGGTAATATGATCCAAAACACATGACATAAAGATATCACAATTTTAACACAAGTGATGTCTCACAACCAGTGTATCTCACACAAATACAATGCATAAAGATAAACGTGATGCATGATGGAGTAGCACACAAAAGAGTATATTAAAATAATAAAAGCCCTCTCTAGCTCCCCCTAACTCTCATACTCACAACTCTCTCTCCCCCTTTGGCATCAACCGCCAAAAACCTAAGAAGACGGAGATGGAGGCGGAGCAGGGAAGTCCCTCGGCCCGGCCTCAAAACGAGCTCCATCATCTGAACCATCGGCCGTCGAGGCGGAGGAGGTGGAGTGACCCTCTGAAGCTACACGTGCTGGCGAAGCAGTCGGGGCCTGTTCTAGAGGCACTGAAGCTGTCACTGGCTGTGCGGGCTGCTCAAGTCCTACTGACGAAGCTGGCACGGACTCGGTCGCTGTAGCTGACATCTCTAGCACGGTAGAAGACGGTGCAAGCTGCTCGGACGAGGCTACTGACGATGACAGACACTCTGTAGTGGTGACTAGCGTCGTAAAGGCTGTAGGAGCCTACAGAGGTGGAGGCGTAGGGTCACCAGTCAGAGCACTGTAAGTGAAACTGAGGTGTGGGTCTGTCGACGAGTCCAACACAAGCTGGGACGCTGTAGCTGACTGAGGCGTGAATCCAGAGCGGAGAGGCATGAACTGAGGTACCTGCTCAAAGCCAGAGGAGATAGCACCCTGGGAGACCTGGTGCTGAGGCGTCGAAAACGGCTGACTCTGAGCGGGGAGCTGTAGAGGCTGCTGAGACTGACTCTGGGGTGCTGGAGTAGACGGCCTGACAGACGATGTGTCTGGAAGCTGAATCTGTGGAAGCTGAATCCCCGAGGCGGCCATAAGAGCGGCCATCATCACTGTCTGCTGAGCCTGAAAAGCTAGGAACTATCGCTGAAGCTCATCCTGACGAGCCTGAATCGCTGCATTGATCGCAGCCTGATCCCTGTCCCTCCTGGCCTGCTCCTCAGCTGCTCTGCGCTGGTCAGCTCTCATCCCCTCTAGTATAGCTAGCATTGCAGGGTCCGTAGCATTCGAGGAACCTCCTGCCTCGTGGTCGTGCGCTCTAGGGGGGAGGTCTGACACTGGAGGCTGATAATCATCATCCGAGCTGTTTGAAGCAAAGTCAAACTCCCCCTCAGCCTCTGCATCTGCAACAGCCCTAATGGCTATGTCCTGCTGCTCCTCGGTCTCTGGTACTGCTCCAGTACTGTGAGTGCCCCTAGGAGAGGTTGGGGGCACCAGGCCACATGGTGCACGAGGAGGAGGTGTAGCTCTGAGGTCGTGGTGTGCTCTCAACATCTGCCTGGGGTCGTAGTGGGGGAAGACCGTGTCGGAGTCAATCAGCTCTCTCTGCAGGTGAGCTGGAAGGGGTACTGGCCTAGCACGAAGAATAAGCAGGGTGATCCAATGTGTGTATGGCAACTGACGCCATCCCCTGAAGCTCTCTGAGAAAGTGTCCTCGATCTCTGAGACTATCATATCCCACAAGTCAAATGGAGTCTGAGAGATGAGGTGAGCAACAAGCCACTGCTGAATCCGAGTGAAGCCATCTCTGTAGCCTGTCCTAGGGAGTAGTGTCTTCCTCAACACAAAGTCGAGGATCCTCGCTGGGCGCGTCAAATCTCCCACTGTCCTGCTGGAGCCCTCTCCAAAAGGCGGACGGAAACACGGAGCCGCAAAGTCAACCGGTGGTATCTCACCACCATGAGGATGTCGTGGGGGCTCAAAGTTCCTATAGCACAGCTGGTGAATCCTGGTGGAGTAAGCTCTCAAGCCAAGTACCTCTCTGGCCCTCTGTGCTGTGACCCTGTAGTCTGAGCCTGCCAGTGCGTAGTGGATATAGCTGTGATCTGGAGACACCCACACTGACGCGTAGAACTCTTGAACCCACTGCTCACAGTAAGTACCAGGGAGAGCTAGCAACTCTGGGAGACCGTGGAGGTAAGTGAAATACTGACAGATGTCTGCTCCAACCATGTTCCCCAGTATCTCAAGGTCGATCACTCTGTGCTCCCTGAACTGAGATTGTTAGCAAACCAGTGCCTCGTAGATGTCCTCCTGGACCACAGTGTAGAAACTGGCACCGGCTCGTGGATCCCTAGCAGATGAAAACCAGGTGGGAAAAGGAACAAAGCGTAGCTGCTGGATCTCGCGGGCTGACACTAGGGTGAGGTCCCTGTGTATCCTGACTAGTCCCTGACGAGGAGCTGGTGTGCCTCTAGCTGGTGTAGCACGAGTAGCGGAGGTAGACTGGCCCTGCGTACTAGTCCGAGGAGTGGCCTGAGTACGAGTGCGGGTTGACCTCCTGAGGGGCTGCTCCTGCTCCTGTGCCTCTACTGGACCCTCTGCCTGGGCCGCTGCCTCTGTGTCTGTGTCCGGGTCCTCCTGAGCTGGATCTCTGACATTGATCCTTACACGCTGTTCTCCTATCATGATGGTGCCTGGAGGTGATCCATGACGAGCCTCGACCTCAAGAACGGTACGCCTCTGACGTGGCGTAAGATTGGCCCCTATCCTCAGAGCACCTGACCGTCCATCCCTCTCAGCTGCCTCGCTGCTGCTGCAACTGCCTCGGCCACCTCTGCCTCTCTGTCGCTGGCCTTGCGCTTCTTGGTGGCCAACTTCTTGCCCTTGCCCTTCTCTGCCGCTGACAGGTGTCGGGGAGGATCACCTCCACCATCACCACCTGGGGAACCTCCAGCGCTGGCTGCCGGACCATTGACGTTCTTGCAACTTGCCATCGCAAGAACAAACTGCCTGACCAACTGCTGACAACCGACAAACTAGCAAAGGAGATCAACGCGCTGCAGAAGATAGACAAGATGGGGCATATGTAAGCAAATGTAATAGCTAGAGGTGAGGAAAACCTATAGATCGCAAGAATAGATAAGGAACGGGCGCGAACTGCTTACGATCCAAGGATGAGACGCATTCCGGATGAAATGTCGCGATCGAAGACTGCCGGAGAACACGAATCGACTTCACGAGGTGCTACAAAGATAGAAGGAATCGAATCGCCGTCAAAAGCAACAATTAGATTCATTCACACATTGAAGCAAACACCTTGAAGGCGCAGTTCAAAGAACTCACCTAAACCTTTACAGTCACGCAGGAAGGGAACCCCTGCGCGAGGGGAGGGAAGAGGCAAGGCCAGGGAGGAGATCTGTGCGCGGGGAAGATTGGGGTCGCCGGAGGGAGTGAACTTCGACGGTGGTGGCGGATCCGGCGAGTTAGGCTAGGGCTCAGGCGCGGTGGTCTTCGTGAGAAAGAAAAGCAACTGCCCGAGCCGACCTGGGGGATCGGGTTATATGCACGGTCTGCGGGGTCACCGGACACACTTAAAGTGGCACTGGACGCGTCCGGTGACCACCGGACTCATGCACAGAGAGGTATGCAACACTGCATATCACCGGACGATGGCCACCGGACGCTGGATTCAGCGTCCGGTGCCCTAGGGCACGCCAGACTGAGCACCGGACGCACCTCACCGGTCGCTGCAGGAACACTATTCCTACGTCCGGTGAGTGCAGTCTGGCACACTCACCTCACCGGACGCACCGAGACAGCGTCCGGTGCATCGTTCGGTGCAGCTCTGTGTCCTTTCTTAACTTAGCACTACGTCCGACTTTGACCCAACCAAGTTCTATCTTCAAAGACACACAAATGAACACCAAATGGAACTGGTATGAGTGACTTCTCTCAAACCCTCAAATTTTCACAAATATTTAGCCATAGGCTTAGTAGTTTTTATGAAAATAATGCGAGAAATCACCAAGGAGCATCATATGGCCATAAAACTAGGGGTTAGGATCACAATGAGCTTTGAATGCAAACCCCCTATCTATGGACGAACACAGCGGATGCTCAAAGAATAATCAAAAAGAAACGGTCAACTAACAAGCATGCATATGATATGAGGTGAAATGCAATACTTGAAAGTAAACTAATGCTTGTCAAGTTTGATCCAAGGTTAAGCTTTTTCACACACACAAGGGGGTTATCTTAACCATGTTAGACAAGCCCTACATGCAAGTTTTGTATTTTAGTTTTAGTATGCATGATATGCAAAGCAAAAGCTATTTACAAGTTTCAACACACAATTTTATTTTTTAGTGAAGTTAGAGAGATCAAGCACATTAAGTTCATTTCTCAACATACAAAACCTAGCTTCATCTAGGGGTTTTGTGAAGATATCCGCTATTTGATTTTCCATTCCCACATTCTCTAGAGATATGTCACCTTTAGCAACATGATCCCCTAAGGAAGTGGTCGCGGATGTCAATATGTTTTGTGCGGGTGTGTTGAACCGGGTTGTTTGCAAGTTTTACGGCACTTTCGTTGTCACACAACAAAGGTACTTTGTCTAGTACTACTTCATAGTCTAGCAAAGTTTGTTTCATGTAGAGTATTTGTGCACAACAAGCACCGGCGGCAATGTATTCTGCCTCGGCCGTTGACAAGGCAACACTATTTTGTTTCTTTGACATCCAAGAGACAAGTGATCTACCTAGGAAATGGCACCCTCCGAATGTGCTTTTTCTATCAATCCGGCACCCAGCATAATCCGAATCGGAATAGCCTACAAGTTGGAATCTTGCACCTTTGGGATACCACAAACCTAGGCAAGGTGTGTATTTTAGATACCTAAGAATTCTCTTGACGGCAACCAAGTGAGATTCCATAGGCATTGCTTGATATCTAGCACACACACACACTAAACATGATATCGGGCCTAGATGCGGTGAGATAGAGTAGACTTCCTATCATGGAGCGATAGAGAGTCTTGTCAATTGGGTTACCTCCCTCATCCAAGTCGAGATGCCCATTTGATGCCATGGGAGTCTTGATTGGCTTGCAATCCATCATCTTGAACCTCTTGAGAAGATCTTGAGTGTACTTCTCTTGAGAGATGAAGACTCCTTCCTTCATTTGCTTGACTTGAAATCCTAGGAAGAAGGATAGCTCGCCAATCATGGACATCTCAAACTCCTTGGACATCAAATCACCAAATTCCTTGCAAAAATCCTCATTAGTAGAGCCAAAAATAATATCATCAACATAAACTTGGCAAATGAAGATTTCCCCATTCATTTTCTTGGTGAAGAGTGTTGTGTCAACTTTCCCAATCTTGAAGCCCTTCTCAATGAGGAAGTCCCTAAGCCTCTCATACCAAGCTCTAGGAGCTTGCTTGAGACCATAGAGAGCCTTGGACACCCGTAGACATGCTTGGGGTACCTAGGGTCTTCAAAACTGGGGTGTTGCTCAACATAGACAAGCTCATTAATATATCCATTCAAAAAAGCATTTTTCACATCCATTTGAAATAACTTGATATCATGACTAGATGCATATGCAAGTAGGATACGGATTGCTTCAAGTCTTGCCATCGGTGCAAAAGTTTCACCGAAGTCAAGACCTTCCACTTGTGAAAAGCCTTTTGCCACGAGCCTTGCCTTGTTGCGCACCACTTTGCCTTGATCATCCTTCTTGTTCCGGAAGACCCACTTTGTTCCAATCACTCTTGCATCTTTGGGTCGCTCTTCAAGTGTCCATACTTGGTTGCGAGAGAAGTTGTTCAACTCCTCTTGCATGGCCATGATCCAATCCGCATCACGAAGAGCTTCCCTATAGTCTTTGGTTCATCTTCAAGAGACACAAAAGTGTGATGTTCAATAAATAAAGCATGTCTAGAACGAGTAGTTACACCACGTGATGGACTCCCGATGATGAGATCTTGAGAGTGATCTTGGAGGAGATGTGATGTTCTTCTTGGCGCCACTTGAGGGGTTGGTTGGGGAGCATCAACATCTTGTGCTTGTGCCACCGCTTGCTCATGAGTGACTTGAGTGTCTTCATGAGAATCTCTCACATCCTTGTCTTCATCTTGTGGTACATGTGAGGTGGACGGTGGCTCAATAACTTGCATATCATCATCATCTTCTTTTGGCTTGATGTCTCCCACCGGCATGTTCTTCATGGCATCCCTCAATGGTTCACCACCTACATCATCAAGATTATCACTTGCTCCTTGGGAGCCATTAGTTTCATCAAATTCAACATCAAATGTTTCTTCAACCATGTTTGTGGCATGGTTAAAGACCCTATATGCCTTGGACTTTGATGAATAGCCAACCAAGTAGCTGTAACACCCCAGTGTTATGGTTGCATTAATCATGTGCATAGCATGAGCATCATCATCTACTCAAAGCATACCATGATCATCATCTATCTTGAGCCATGTCATTCTATGCAAATGTGTGATCTAAATTGCTTAAATAGGCTTACTATGCTTATGTTTGAATGCACCATGCTTGTGTTTGTGCTCTATGCCTTGGTAATTATTTTATCTATGATTAACTTAACCTTGGGAACAATGTTCATGTTGATCACTTCTCCAAAATATGCCTTTAAGTCATACTTGTGTAAATAGGCCCTAGAAACCTCTTTTCCTTAGGCTTTTAAAAAGTGTTTCATAAAATGTTTGCATGTCAAAACTTTCTACAGCAAAGTTGTAGCAAATTTTACAAGGAACCAAAGTTGTTTTATGGTCATCTCATGAAAATGATCAAAAATAGCTCAAAAGTGACCCACAAGGCAGATTTGGGGCTGTTTCCAGCACTTAGAAAATTTTCTAAGTCCTAGAACGAAACCAGTTTGCTCGATCGATTTTGAAAACTTCATACCTCTCAATCCATGCAGATCTAGCTTTTGCTCCAGTTGACAAAGTTGTAGATCTCGGCTAGCACTCCAACTTTGTCAACTACACCATCTCCTAATTCGCTCTGGTTTGGGGGTAAATCGTCGACGAAGTTGCTCTGTCAGTCGGTGATCGCGAGGTCCGATTCAGAGCTGAGCTCGCCGGCGTGGATGTCCCGATCGACACCTGTCCGCCAGATGTCGCCCGTACGCCAGCGATGGCCCCGCTCGTCAGCTCCCAGCGCGCGCATGACGTCCACGGCGACGCCCCGGACGCAGTGGACGCGTCCACTCTCGCCTTTCATGCCCTCGCTCGCCAGAAGAGCGCCCGCAGCGAGCTCACCGTCGCGAGCTCACTCCGGCAACCTCATGCGAGCTCCTCGCTGCGTCCCAGCCCACCAAACTCCACCCACAGCTCCGCCGTGAGCCGCTCTTCATTTCTCACCCTCTAACTCGCCGCGAAACCCACCGGTGAGCCGCCATTTCCCTCTTTCCCCAAATCGGGTCGCCGTGACCATCTTTTCCGGCGAACTCAATGCCGAGCCCTGTGAAGCCGCTCGTCTTTTCTGGTTAGGTCGTAGAGGTAGAGTAGGTCCTTAGCGAGCGTTTGCGCCACTTGGTGGACGCTCTACTGAACTCTCCGTCGCCGGACACGACGCGCAGTGCCGCCGTGTTTCCGCCGGAGATGGGTGCTCTCGTGGCCAGCGTGTTCCACGAGGTTTCAAGCCAAGCCACGTACCTAGGAAGTTTCGCCGTAGTCCGCTGGTGCTGTAGAAGGCCTTAGGTCACGCTCTACCGGCCTGAGGACTCCGGCGTAACGCCGAGCACCTCCGCCGAGCCGCCATCATCGACGGCGAGCTCCTTCCGGTGGCTCCGCTGTGGGAAAAAGGGGATCAATCGAGTCGCTAGAGTCTGGGGATCACGTTGGTGCCCTTGGTTTGGCCGGAGACCTCGCCGTCGCGGAGAAATCGCCGGCGAGAGTCGCCTCGGCCGTGAGGGAGAAGAACCTGACAGACGGGGTCTACTGTCAGTGTCACCTCCTTCCCTCCTTTTCTTTTATTCAAAATCTGGATTTTTGTCTTTCTTGCAAAAATCATATCTCCTGTTTCTGAGATCCAAAAATTGTGAAACCCATTTTGTGTTGTTCCATGAGACGGCTAGTTTTTAATAAAAATATAAAATGGACCATGTTTTCTGGGAAAATATTTATTAAGGTTTTAATATTGTTATTCATGGATAAATTCATATCTCTTGTTTTACTGCTTAGTTTGCTCTGAAAATTTTATGGTAGTCTCTGTGTGGTATTAGAGTGCTTTGATAAATATTTCATGATTTTTGGAGTACTGCAGCTTTGTTATGTAAATTATGTTTGGGATTTGGTTTGTTTCTTTAATTAAATCATATAAAATAATTGGTGCTTATGCTGGTGTTCTACTTTGGTGGTAAACTTGTTTATGACATCCCTAATATGTAAATAATCTGAAATCTGTTGTTTGATACCATATAATTCATGTTTCTGAATTTATGAAATAAATACCTTGTTACATGTTAAATGCATATCTTTAATTTGGTATGTGCAATTGCTCTGAAATTTTTATGGTGATGCTTTGGTGCTATACTTGTGCCTCTGTAATTTTTGTAGATTTTTCTAAGCACCTTGACTAATATCTTGTAATATGCTCCTTTCTAGAATTAATTAATGAATGCCTTGTTAAGTAAATGTTTGAGGGTTATCATTTCATGTTCTGGTAACCTTGTGATATGCTTGTGCTCATAAGCCATGTGGTTGCCATGGGTTATGTTTTGGTTATGTCATCAAATAATTAATTAAAGGGTTAAATGCTGTTCTGGACAGCAAGGGAGTAATTTAACTTTTGTTTAATGATAACTTGGTTTTCTGGGAAACTTGTCTAAATCAAAGTTGTTGTAAACTTATTGAACTAGCTGTGGTTTAAATTTGAGGTCATTTGGCCTAGTAGTTTTGAAGTTATGATCTTTCCAAGTTAGATTCCAGAAATAGGTGTTCTCTGTTTTCTGGGACAGAACCTGGAACTTTGTTTAAATGACTTGTTTAAATGTAAGAATCTTGCTGTGATGTTCAAAGATGATTTGTAGACAATTTTATAAGCTTTCCAGAATGTCCTCACTTAAATTTGTTGGATCTGCCTAGCACTAGTTATGATCTGTTTACTGAGCTCATCCTGTTGTTTGATGCTTGCTGTTATAGGCTATCATGATAGGTTTTGGGCTAAGTTAATTTGTTAACTTGTGTGAACTTGTTATAGCTATTGCTCCGTAAATGAGTGTCCAGTGGGTCACTTATGTTATCAAGCATCCATTCTTTCTTATGCACACATTCTCATTCACCGAGCATGCAATAGGTGTATCGGACGTGGCAGCCTCCTTCGATCTGCAAGTGAATCCCGAAGGCCAGGAGGGCAACCCGGAGGTGGAGGTCCAGCAAGTCGGACTCGAGGAGCCCGAAGAAGAGGTTGAGTGCCCAAGCCACGAGCCAGCCTCGTTCGTGAAAGGCAAGCTGTTGGGTATTTTAAACGCAAACAGAAAAAATCCGCAAGCGCACGGATACCGATGTAGCTTTCACCCGGGAGTATTCCAGAGTATCGATTTTCCACAAGGAACGTGAGTGTACTAATTAAGATCCAAGATCGCCCAAGGATAACTATATAATTATTTTTGGTGGGAAGAGAGGAAGTTTCCTGAGAGTTCTCTAGTTGATCTAAGAATCAAGAATTACTTCAAGATTATCTATATCAGGACATCAGAGCACTAACCACAGAAAGAGATGAGAAGGGGGCTAGGAAGGTCTGACTACGGTCCTACAAACACCGATCCGAACGAGGTGAAATACGTCGACCGTTAGGGCTGTCACTACCCTAAGGCTACCACAACAATCCGCAGGATTGGGTGCAATTCCAGGTAATTGCAAGACTAAACACCACGTCTAATCTATTAATTACTACTCTAGCGTTATAAAGACTAGAACACTTGATGCAAGCGGGAATCCAATAAATAACTTGAATGTAAATAAAAGTAATTAAAGAACTCAGGAATTATGAATTGAAGAACCTGGAGAACGATGAAGAACGAACCAGATGCTGCAAAAGTATAATGTTGAGGAAGATCCGACAGATCCGGCTCCTCCTCCGCTCTCCTCTTCTCTCTCCCTATTTTCGAGATTACAACTAGAACTAACTAGAACTAGAACTAGAGGAACTAGAACTAGAACTAGATGAACTAGAACTAGATCTAGATGAACTAGACGTAGAACTAGAAGAACTAGAGGGATCCTCTCTACTTGGATGAAGAATTGAAACCCTAGCTTTGATTCTGTAGAAGAGGTATGCCTCTAGGGGCTGGTGGGGGTCTGCTTATATAGTCCAGGAAGAGTAGCCCCCAAGAAATCTAGGAAGAGTAGCCCCCAAGAAATCAAGGAAGAGTAGCTCCCAAGGAATTTCCACGTTATTCTCCACCATCCGATCAAACCGACCTTCATCGTGTGATTTTCCTCGATCCTTAGAGTCGGTGGAGCATAATCCCCGAGACTCGTGCTGATTGGCCAGCAGAAGAGGGCGGGCGCCTAGGGGGGTAGGGCGGGCGCCCTGCCTCCGGGCCCGCTCGGCCTACCGTTCGCTCCCGTGGCTTCTGTAGTCTTCTAGATGATAGAAAATTGCGCGGCACGTTAATATCTCTATGTAATCCCGACGTGTGGGCCTTTCTTCCGTATTTCTTGATAACCCCCTGCAGAAATAGACAAACACCAAAACTCGTGGAATTCTGTCAGATAAAACCCTAAGTCTGGGTGTTGGTTGCATTTGGATCCTTTTCCATGATTAATTGATGGTTAAATGTGAGCATTAAGGACCGTCAACAAGCTCCCCCAAGCTTAACCTTTGCTCGTCCCTCAGCAAAGCTAAAATCATCAAGAAAACAGGGGTTACTTTTATGCCTTTTACTAAAGGGGTTTTAAGTTATCACTAAGGTCTTAAGTGATTGAAAAACAGAATGATCAAGTCAAGCACTATGTCTCAAGTTCTTCTGTCTTACCTTTGTTCTGGAGTTGTTTGTAAGTTTCCAAAATAAATCTGAGGCATTTGCCTTCTTCTCGAAAGATATATAAGTAGAGCTTTAAAAATTTTAGCATACTTACTTTGCATTTTGCTATGTCAATGCTCGGAGCAAGGGAGAGGAATGTCATACTCCTAGATCAAGACCTTTGACCTTTTTGAAGAGTTTGTCATCTCTTACTGGCATATTGCTTATTAGAGGGACCATGGGCTATCATTTTTTTTCTTCCTTTTTTTTCTCTTTTTTTAGTCTCTTTTTTTCAAGTGGGCAGCAAGTACCCCTAATTCTACTGTCGGACACATGTCCATTTTTTTCCACTCAGGTGGGTATCTTTGTACCCCTAATTCTATTTCGGACACTTGTCCATTTTTACCTCTCATCTCACTCTTTTTTTTCGAATCAAATTTTTGTATAGTCCCATGCCTCTAACGCAATAATACTTCGGAAGAGTGAATCTTTTATATTTTTAAAACAAAAAGATCTTGATCTTGGGAGCATGATAATTCTCTCAACCAAAACTTCAAGAATTAACAATGGCTTGAACAAAGAAAGTACCCACAGTTTTAATATTTATTTCTTATAAGACTCTAGGTATTATGATCTCATATATTTTTTTTATGAATTTTTAGATTTTCAAAAGATAAAATCTCCAGAACTCTAGCAAAACTTGGAACAAGTTAAATAGTAGCGCAGACCTTCTCATATCATGTTTGTCAATTACCTAGACTTGAATCAAACTTTCTTTTTATTTTATTTAAAACTTAGTATTACATAAAACTATTATATATTACTCAAAACAAAAACTGTGTTTGGTTTCATGGTTATGCATTTTTTTATTATTTGAGTAAAGTATAAACGTGAGTAGAACACTTAGTTGGATAAATAGGGGTGCTCTCCCCCAAGCTGGATTTTGACATAATTTCTTCTGATGTAGCTAGCAGATGGCGGAGGTGTATTTGAATGTCGGCAGCACTCTGACAGCGATTAGGATGTCCTCCGTCTGCTAGTCTACTTTGATCCATGAATTCTGTGGAGCTCAAATAGACAACAAAGCTTTGTGGAACTAGTTAAGTGTTAGCATAAAAACTCTTAGCCGTTATCATGTTGAGCTTCCTCTAATAAATTTTACTCTCTTTGGTAGGATCATAAATCTATTTTTATAATTTTATTTTTATAGGACAGAAATATATTTATTTTATTTTTATGCCACCACAGTGAATGTCCTTATGGGTTTTATGCCATGAGCATACTCACATGGGGCTTACTTAACATTTTTATTTTCTTTTCAAGATGATATGAACCTGATTAACTAAGCAAACTATTTTAAAATAATTGAAAGGAAAAAGATAACTACCAAGTTTACCTCTTGGCAAGGCGTTCGGTGTTTTTACGTCCTCCGAACGGGACTCTCTGTTTTCTCAATCGTCCTGGGATTCGCTGGATGGCGTAGTCAGTGGTTCCGGCGGCGCCTCCTCTTTGTGTATAACAATCTTCTCTCTACACACCTGACTCGGTGCTACAGTCTCCTCAGGACAGTTCTGTTCAAGTTGTATGTCTTCAGACATTACCACTTCTCCTTCGTAGTCTGCCCATCCATCCTTTATGATTTTCCTCCTCTGGTTACGGTTGCGTCGTCTTCTTCTTGTCCTGACCTGCTTAGAGTCTTCAACTATATAGTTAGGGTCAGTAAAATAGCGGCGTACCTTCTCAGAGGGGAAATGCATGTGGACTTCTCCAGTTCCAATGTAGATGATTGCTTTAACGGTGCTGAGGAACGGTCTCTAAAGGATAATGGGTGGATCGTGCTCGTCTTCTCCCATGTCAATAACCTTCAATCTTTCAGAATGTCTGATCTGCCATCTAGAGCTGAATGTATGTTGGTTGTAGGGACATGGTTCCATGCAGGAGCTGATAAGTGACTGCGGCCATTATGTTGATGTTAGATCCGGTGTCGTAGAGTGTCTTCTGAAAAGAATATCCGTTGATTGTGCACTCGATGCTTGGGACACTAGGGTCGTCCTTCTTGATCAAGAAAGGTGACTTGAGTTGACGATCTTGACCTCCTTGAGCTGCAGTGACCATCTTAGCTGACTCGGTACACATTTGCTTGTTCCTATTCCTCCTGTTGGTCCTCTTCCTTGGTTCATGTCGGGATTGCTCTGAGATTTGTATAGTCTTGTTCTTGAAGGAAAACATCTGCTTCCTTCCCTTGATGTAGAAACTAATCTTGGCAGCACTAGCGTAGATGATAGCTCCCGAGGTGTTCAGGAATGGCCTCCCTAGAATGATGGGTGCCCTCTCATCACTACCAGTCTCTATCACCACGAAGTCTGCTGGAGCGTATAAGGTACCAACTCGGATGTAGAGGTTCTTCAATATTCTCTTTGGGAAACTAAGCGTACGATCTGCAAGCTGCAAACACATGGCTGTTGCTAATAAAGGATGTGTAAAGAATTTTTCATAGAGTACCCGGAGCATAATGTTGACGCTAGAGCCAAAGTTGCAGAGTGCTTCTAGGAAGTCCACCATGCCGATGGAGATCGGGATGACGGGACGTCCTGGATTGTATTTTTTGACCGGCAGAAGGTCAGTAATTACTTCCAGAACAGGGTTACTCCAGTAGTTATGTCCTCAAGCATCTCAGGGCAGTGATTGCCTGAGTGTCCAGTATCTCCAGTGTGTTTGTGCTCGTAGATCTAGGTTCTTCACTTGGTGGAGTCTGGGAGTTATAAAAGTCCTTCTTATTTTGCTCAAAGTGTACCTGCCCATAGAGACAAGGCAGAGATCAAGTGCATGGGACCTGTTGGTGGAAAACACCAACAGAACCAAAAGTGTATTTGCTCTTCTCTATCCTTAAGCATAGTGAGCAAGACAAAGTTGATGGATAATAAGATCATGAGTGTAGCATTTAAAACATTCGTCAGATCAGATCACTCAACCTAATGGAAAGATAATCTATCTATACTTATGTTTTGTTTATATCTTCCAGAGATTGAATGTGCAACATTTTAGTTCATATGATTAGGAGTGTGGGATCACAAAGGTGGAAGGACTAAACATGTTGAATCGATTGGGTTGGTTAATCTAGAGTTGCAAATCATACATGTTTGTCTCTTTTATTCATGTGAACGCCAGAACCAAGGAGAAACTTATAGAAGTGATAGTCAAGTACCTTAAGATGTTACCTTACTTGAAGAGTGATGGTACAATATCTCCTTGTGGAAGCTTTCCTTTCTTAGCAGTTGTGCATCGTGTTTGTGGCACCCTCCATGGATCATCTCTTGTGAGCTATGCTTTCCTTGTGTGAATTGTTAACCTTCATGCGTCTCTCTCTTTGTCTCCAATGTGAGTTTGTCTCAGGACTTCCCAGGTCGATATTGAAAGTTTTCCTACAGGGGTTAGTCCAAAATATACCAATGTCTACACAAGCAGTTTTTAGTTCAATAACCAAACTAGACTCCATGTCTAATTAGATTAAGGAAGGCTTGTTTAACCTAAGCACCATGCTTAATTTAAAAACCAATAGAAGTATGTACAGTACTTCCAAACTAACACTTACTAGGATAAACAAAGGTAGCGTGATGGCTTTTATACAGATCTACTCAAGTGGAGATGAAGTAGTGTGATTACTATTTAACAAATTGAGCATGTCTCAAAGGTAAGGACAACCAACATAGCAACATGGCAAAGGATGTTTTTATGTAAAGTACTCCCCCAAGCTTGAATTTTGCAAAATTTAGGTTTGGATGAATTTAATTCAATGTTGTATGATGATTGGTTGTACATACCTTGTGCTTGTCATTCATCCGATCTTCTTGCTCCAATCCTAAAAAGGTTAGTGACAAGAATGCCCGAAGGAATATTTTTACAATTATCCTAATATGCTCAACACACAAGGTAATGTTGCAAATAATTAAAAGCTCATGTGATGATCTGATCAGTGCTTGTTTTAGGACACTAAGCTTGTCCTTGGGAAACCATCAATTTATGTCAGTGAAGTGGTTTCCCCTCCAACGCTGACCTATATCAAGATCAACTCAACGAGATCTGCAAAATTTATTATAGACATATGCATCGACAACCGCCCTTTTAAAGTTTTTATAAATAGAAAGGATGAGGGGGTTGGAGATCTCGAATGTGGTGATGTTGGAAAAACCAATGGATTGTGAAGATGTTGCATATGAGCATGGAGTAAATGAAGTGGCTATGAAATAAATTCCATGCTCATTAATGCTTAGAGTGAAATCCATGTGGTGTGGTGAAAATGGTAAGGTGAGTGTGGTAAAAAAAGGAAAGAAAAAGGATACACAGACGACTTGATTCGAAACTAGCACAGCTACCGTTCCCCGGCAACGGCGCCAGAAAGCTTGTTGGGTATTTTAAACGCAAACAGAAAAAATCCGCAAGCGCACGGATACCGATGTAGCTTTCACCCGGGAGTATTCCAGAGTATCGATTTTCCACAAGGAACGTGAGTGTACTAATTAAGATCCAAGATCGCCCAAGGATAACTATATAATTATTTTTGGTGGGAAGAGAGGAAGTTTCCTGAGAGTTCTCTAGTTGATCTAAGAATCAAGAATTACTTCAAGATTATCTATATCGGGACATCAGAGCACTAACCACAGAAAGAGATGAGAAGGGGGCTAGGAAGGTCTGACTACGGTCCTACAAACACCGATCCGAACGAGGTGAAATACGTCGACCGTTAGGGCTGTCACTACCCTAAGGCTACCACAACAATCCGCAGGATTGGGTGCAATTCCAGGTAATTGCAAGACTAAACACCACGTCTAATCTATTAATTACTACTCTAGCGTTATAAAGACTAGAACACTTGATGCAAGCGGGAATCCAATAAATAACTTGAATGTAAATAAAAGTAATTAAAGAACTCAGGAATTATGAATTGAAGAACCTGGAGAACGATGAAGAACGAACCAGATGCTGCAAAAGTATAATGTTGAGGAAGATCCGACAGATCCGGCTCCTCCTCCGCTCTCCTCTTCTCTCTCCCTATTTTCTAGATTACAACTAGAACTAACTAGAACTAGAACTAGAGGAACTAGAACTAGAACTAGATGAACTAGAACTAGATCTAGATGAACTAGAGGTAGAACTAGAGGAACTAGAGGGATCCTCTCTACTTGGATGAAGAATTGAAACCCTAGCTTTGATTCTGTAGAAGAGGTATGCCTCCAGGGGCTGGTGGGGGTCTGCTTATATAGTCCAGGAAGAGTAGCCCCCAAGAAATCTAGGAAGAGTAGCCCCCAAGAAATCAAGGAAGAGTAGCTCCCAAGGAATTTCCACGTTATTCTCCACCATCCGATCAAACCGACCTTCATCGTGTGATTTTCCTCGATCCTTAGAGTCGGTGGAGCATAATCCCCGAGACTCGTGCTGATTGGCCAGCAGAAGAGGGCGGGCGCCTAGGGGGGTAGGGCGGGCGCCCTGCCTTCGGGCCCGCTCGGCCTACCGTTCGCTCCCGTGGCTTCTGGAGTCTTCTAGATGATAGAAAATTGCGCGGCACGTTAATATCTCTATGTAATCCCGACGTGTGGGCCTTTCTTCCGTATTTCCTGATAACCCCCCTGCAGAAATAGACAAACACCAAAACTCGTGGAATTCTGTCAGATAAAACCCTAAGTCTGGGTGTTGGTTGCATTTGGATCCTTTTCCATGATTAATTGATGGTTAAATGTGAGCATTAAGGACCGTCAACACAAGCCCGGAGCATTATAAGCCTCCCTTACTTTCGAAAGTTTATTTAATATGTTATATCTATTGATGCATTAAGTATAGGAGTTGTGATGAAACCTTTGCTGCACTTTACTCCATCCTTGTCCAGATATTTTACCCTACCCTGGTTGTAGAGTTAGTATCAAGTAGCAGCTTAGCCTTGCTTAATCGGTAGAAGTCGGGTGATTTTCTGTCACCTGCGTGATATAGGGTTCTGTCGGATCACGATGGTCTATATGTGCTATCGTGGATGGAACCTGTTTAATTTGACTTAAGCCGGGCGGAGTTTTGCAAGGTTGTAGTAACTCCGTCTGTGGCAGCTAAGGACCGATCGTTGTACGTCCTCTTGTCATGTTGAACGCATGCCTAACACTTTGTTGGCCGGATAACTCGTTCCGACCGCGAAGCCGAGTAGTATGACTTAGGCCGGAAGACCGGCAAGTATAAAGTGCGCACTACCGGAGGAAGTGCGGTGTGCGGGGGACCATTGGTGTAAGCCCAAAGGCAGGTGAGTTAGAATTCCTGACCTCCCTGGTAGAATGGTAGCCCTGGGAGTGCGGCGCTGATCGGAGCCGCGATTCCTGAGTCGTACCAAAGGTGACCCGTTGGCTCTCCGACGGGGGATGCTTGGGTGAGTGCTAGGAATACCCCTCCAGCTGGATAGGAATTCGATTCGAATCGCCGTCTCTCCCGGTTAGTGAGAACTTGACAGAGCAGCAGCAAATGTAGCATTCACTAATAAACTTGGTTCATGATAATGATGATAGCAAGGAAGAACTTATCATGAACTTGATATGGTTATTATTGCTTGTAATAATCAAGTGAAGTGTTTAGTACAGGTGCTAATCTAGTAGTAGGCTAATGGTAAATAAATATGATGCTCTTACAATGTGTTAGTCATAATAAAGGCTTTTGGCAAAATGTTGAGTCAACCAGCTCTACTTTTATATGTTAGCCTTGCATGATCCTTGGTGTCTTTTATGTTTACTAGACGGGTAAGTCTAGCTGAGTACAATCTCGTACTCAGGGTTTATTCCCACCTGTTGCAGATGACATCTTTTATGACGGCTTCTGCAAGACCTGTCTCCATCCCGCTGGGGATGAGGACTAACCATTGGGCACGGTTCTCTAACAAACTCGTACCTGTTGCTTTTGGAAGGATGATGTAGACTCTGGCAGTAACTCGAACTTATGAACTGAACTTTTGAATGTGTGTGTAACTATTTTGCTTCCGCTACTTCGAACAAGTGTTGTAATAACTTAATACTCCGATGTGGTGCCGCTTCGACGGCAATGAATGACTATGTAACATTCGTTGTGTTTATGTTGAACTATTACGATCTTGGTTTGTTACGAGTTGGTTTGAAATCCTTCGTGATTTCAGTTGACTACCGGGATTATATGGGCTCAAGTTTGGAAACTTGATTGCTTGTCGATCGTTTCTACACTTGAACTCTTATAATTTGGTCAGTTCTGTGACAGTAGCCAATGTCACATCTTCTTTGGAACTTTCCCAAGTGTTGGCGCTACTTGTAGATGTAGCATTTGCACCCAAACACTCTAAAGAATGAGACATCGGGCTTCTTCCCATTGATCAACTCATATGGTGTCTTCTCTAGGAACTTGTGAGGAAAGAGCCGGTTTGAAGCATAGCATGCGGTGTTGATTGCCTCGGCCCACATCTTCTTCGAAGTGTTGTACTCATCTAGCATTGTTCTTGCCAAGGTGATCAATGTCCGATTCTTTCTTTCTACAACCCCATTTTGTTGTGGTGTGTATGTTGAGGAGAACTCATGTTTGATTCCCACTTCATCACAATACTCTTCAATGTTGGTGTTGTCAAACTCTTTGCCATTGTTACTTCTAATTTTCTTGATCTTGACATCAAATTGATTTTGGGCATTCTTTGCAAACTTCTTGAATATTGATGCAACTTTAGCCTTGTCTTGCAAGAAGAATGTCCAAGTGTACCGGGAGAAATCATCCACTATGACCAAGTAATATTTGTTGCCCCAAGACTAGCATATGTGGTTGGTCCAAATAAATCCATGTGAAGTAGCTCAAGCACTCTTAAAGTAGAGAGATAGGCCTTGGTTGGATGAGTGTTTGCAACTTGCTTGCCGGCTTGACATGCACTACAAAGCTTGTCCTTCTCAAAGGTCACATCCTTCAAGCTTCTAATCAATTCTTTCTTCATCAACTTCTTGAGTGTGCCCACAACCACCCAAGTGAAGTCTTGGTGAATAATCAAGTCTTGACATCCACTTCATCGGATGAGAAATCAACTACATATAAGTTGTTGTGTCGGAAGCCTTTGAATATCACTTCATTGTCATCTTCCTTGGTCACAATTACTTCCTTCTTCTTGAATAGGCATTCAAATCCAAGATCACAAAGTTGTCTAACCGAGAGCAAGTTGAAACTCAATGATTGCACATAGAGCACATTGGTGATGGAGTTGTCATTTGATATAGCAACCTTTCCTAGTCCCTTGACCTTGCCTTTTGAATTGTCACCAAATGTGATCTTCTCGTGGTTGTCAACATCTTCATCAAGAGAGGTGAACATCCAGGGATCTCCGGTCATATGTTGAGTGCAACCACTATCAATTACCCAATGTGATCCACCGGTCTTGTAGTTCACCTACACACAAGAGATCAAGCTTGAGATTTAGGGACCCACATTTGCTTGGGGGCCTTGACCTTCTCTACTAGTTGCTTTGGCACCCAAATTTTCTTTGGCCTTTGCTTGTTGGGCGGCCCCATGAAGCTAACCTTGACCTTGCCACTCTTGTCTTTCCTTACAATGTAGTGAGCATTGAAGGCAAATGGTCTTGCATGCTTGGGCAAGGGTGGTGGTAGTGGTGCCTTAGACTCATGAGCAAAGTGTCCTTCTTGACCACACTCAAAACATCTCTTTGGCTTTGGCTTGCTTGGTTGGTCATGAGTGGCTAGTGACTTGATGAGCTTTGTTTGATGAGCCTTGTAGCCAATCCCACTCTTATCCATCTTCATGACGGTGTTCATGAAAAGCTCACTTTGAAGGTCCTTTCCTTTTGTGAACTTTACTAACCCCATGGTTAGATGTTCCTTCTCTTTCTTGAGCTTGTTGTTCTCTTGAGTTAGCTTCTTGATGATTGGGTCATTGTTGCTAGCTAACTCATCCAAGATGAATGTCTCATCTTCTTCTTGCTTGTCATACATCAAACCAAGCTTGAGATATTGATTTTCTTCCTTGAGTAACTTGTTCTCATATGCAAGCTTCTTGTCTTGATCAAGTGACTCAATCACAATGGTCTTGTGCTTGGCTTGGTCTTGCAACTCTTTCTTGAGCATGACAATTTCATCCTTGAGCTTGATAGTGTCCTCATAACTCTCGGCCACTACCACTTTCTTGCCCTTACAATCAACACATTTGCTTGTGCTCTCCACAAGTAAGTCATCACAAGATGTGGCTACATCAAGCTTAGCAACATTGTTAGTAGCAATATGTGTTTCATCAATTGCAAGTTCATAAGCAATCTCAAGGTTGTCATTGTTTGCTTTTAGAGTAGTTAGCTCTTCTTTCATTGCTCTATATCTAGTGATAAGCTCATCATGAACACTCTCAAGTTTATCATGTTTTTCTTTGAGCTCTTTTAAAGAGAGTTTGAGCTCCTTGAGCTTAGTGGTCATGATCTCATTTTGGTCTCTAAGCTCATCACTAGACTTAAGCTTTGCTAGAAGTGTTTCATTTTCAAGTTCAAGCTTTTCATTTTCACTTCTAAATTTTCTTATGACTTTTGTGTACTTGTTAAGCAATTTTACAAGTTCATCATAAGATGGTGGTTCAAATTCACTATCACTTTCACTACTCTCATCCTCACTTTGTACCTTCCGGTCACCCTTAGCCATGAGGCATAGGTGTGTAGAGGATGTAGATGGTGGTGAAGATGATGGTGATGAAGCATCGATGGCAATGGCAGCAACCTTCTCATCATCACTCTCATTGCCGGAGGAATCACCACTTGAGCTCTCAATGTCGGTGAGCCAATCACCAACAATGTAAGCTTTGCCATTCTTCTTCTTGTAGTGCTCCTTCTTCCCACCTTTCTTCTAATATTACTTCTTGTCATTCTTCTCATCATCACTTGAATCATCTTGCTCTTTGTTCTTCTTCTTGTATTTGTCCTTCTTGGGCTTTGGACATTGATGAGCAAGATGCCCAAGCTCACCACAATTGTAGCAATCCATCTCGGAGATGGGCTTTCTCTTGCTACTTGTGAAGAACTTCTTCTTCTTGGAGTCAAAGTTGACTCCATTCTTGTTGAGCTTCTTCAACATCTTTGTGGTTCTTCTCACCATGAGGGCAATAGATGCATCATCATCACTTGAAGTTGATGACTCAACTTCAATCTTCTTGGCCTTGCCCTTGTGAGAAGCTTTGAGGGCCAAGTCCTTCTTCTCCTTCTTGGCCGATGAGGAGCCATCTTGGGGGTTCATGTGCATGTACATTTCATGAGCATTGATCTTCCCCAATATGGCGGTTGGTGTAGCGGTGGAGAGATCGCCTTGGTGAAGCACGGTTACTATGTGCCCATATTTCTCAATGGGAAGCACACACAGTATCTTCCTTGCTACATCCGCCGCACTCATTTGAGTGAGCCCAAGTCCATTAAGCTCCTCTACAATGACATTCAAGCGAAAATACATTTCATTAGCATTTTCTTTTGGAAGCATCTCAAATGTATTAAGCTTGTTCATTACTAAGTGATAGTGTTCCTCGCGTTCACTCTTTGATCCCTCATGGAGCGCACAAAGTTCCTTCCAAAGTGCATTGGCGGTTTTGTGGCTTCGAACGCGGTTGAACACCTCTTTGCAAAGGCCTCTAAAGATGTGGTTTTTGGCCTTCGCATTCCACTTCTCGTTTTCTTGCTCTTGTGGAGTAAGAGCGGTGTCTTTTTCCGGAGGGGTAAACCCTTCGGTCGCGGATTTTAGGAACTTTACATCACATGCCTCAAGGTATGACTCCATCCGTATTTTCCAATATGGGAAGTCATCCCCATCAAACATGGGTGGCGGTCCATCCCCGTTAGACATCTTTTCTCTAGGCGGTGAAGCCTAAAACAAGAGCACTATGCTCTGATACCAATTGAAAGGATCAAGATGCCCAAGAGGGGGGGTGAATTGGGCTTCTCTAAAAATTTAAACAACCTATAAGCTCCAATTCAACCCCTAGTGCCTAGTGTGACCTAGAGAGCTACCGGATAAAAGTTTTGCAACCTAGTTCCAATCCTATTCTAGCAAGGCAATTATAAGAATGTAAAAACACAAAGTAAATGCTAGAATGTAAAGGAGTAGTGGAAGAAAGTGCTCGGCGATATTTTGTCGAGGTATCGGAGAGTCGCCACTCTCCACTAGTCCTCGTTGGAGCACCCGCGCAAGGGTCTTGCTCCCCCTTGGTCCGTGCAAGGACCAAGTGCTCTCTACGGGCTGATTCTTCGACACTCCGTCCCGGTGAATCGCCCAAAACCGCTCACAAGCTTGACACGAGCCACCCACAAGAACTCCGGGCGGTCTTCGTGCCTCCAATCACCACCGAACCGTCTAGGTGATGGCGATCACCAAGAGTAACAAGCAAAGAACTCTCACTTCACCCAAACAAGGCTCTAGAGAGTGGTGGATGCACACTTGACTCTTGGAATTCACTAGAGAAGGATTCTCTCAAGAAATCACTCAAATCTCAATCCTCTCTAGGCTCTTGCTACTCTCTTGCTCCACAACAAGTTTCTCAGATGTTCAAATGGGCAAGAGACCTTTCATGGACGAGGTGGAGGAGTATAAATACTACCCACGAAGTCCAAAGGTCAGCCAAACGTTTTCCACTGAAAATGGGGTCACCGGACGCTCTTTATGTTGCACCGGACGCTCTGTACCGAGCGACCGGTGCTCCATAACGGCTAACAGTACCTACGTCTGACAGGACACCGGACGCTAACTTTCAGCGTCCGGTGGCACCATTCGGTGCTCCGGGGAGTTTTACATACTCCCTGCGCATGGGACTGGACGCTACCCGGTGCGTCCGGTGCTCAGGGAAAGTTTACAACCTCCCTAGGTGTGGGACCAGACGCTGCCCGGTGTGACCGGTGCCAGCGTTCGGTGCTTAACCCTAAGCACCACACTGTTTCAACGGCTAAGGACCTCACCGGACGCACTCACAGAGCGTCCGGTGCAGCGTCCGGTGCCCCCTTGGGCACCCTAACTTCATCGAAACGCTATCGCTCCAAAACGAAGTTGGTTCCTCTCGATCTAAGGACTATCTCTGAGCTGCCTAGTGCTAGGTTTACCAAGTGTGCACCACACCTAAACCTAAAGGCTTGCCTAAGTCAAGCTACTAGATCAAAGCCCCTCTTAATAGTACGGTCAAAGGAAAACAAAGTCCTAAACTACTCTAAGTGCCCTTTTTCACCATATGGCACTTAGACCTAGTCTAGTCTTGATGATGTCCATCCATCCTTTGAAAATCGAAACGATTTCCACTATTAAGTAGGCATGTACGTCCGTGTCCATCGAGTACCTATTACCATGACCTTACCTATGACTTTGCCTCTGCAAAAGACACGTTAGTCATAGTAATCAACATTGTCATTAATCACCGAAATCACTAGGGGCCTAGATTCTCTTTCACTTAGAAATTAATTTGGACACACCAGATAGATCTCCTTGATGACGTGTGTCATATGGAATCTAGCTTTGGTGTGCTTAGAGATAGTATTAGTTTCAGTGCAAGATATGTGCACGGTTTGCGCCTAATGCACCAAAGTCTAAGAAACCATTTTGGAAGCACCTGTTGGTACTCCTAGGTGAAGAGGCTCAAGTGGAGGCTCGATTCGATCTGTTTAGAGATAGTGCTAGTCTTGATGCAAGATAAGTTTGGATGCACCCGATGGAACATACCATATGCTTGGAAATCAATTTGGATGCACCCGATGGAACTCCTTGATGACGTGTGTCATTTGGAATCTCGCTTCGGTCCATTTGGAGACATTGTTAGTTTCGGTGCAAGATAGGTGCACAGTTTGCACCTAATGCATAGTAGTCTAAGAAACCATTTTGGACGCATTTGTTGGTACTCCTAGGTGAAGGGGCTCAAGTGGATGCTAGGTTTGGTCTGTTTGGAGATAGTGCTAATCTTGATGCAAGATAGATGCATGGTTTGCATGGAACATACGATATGCTTAGAAATCAATTAGGACGCACCTGATATAACTCCTTGATGATTTGTGTCATATGGAATCTTGCTTTGGTTCATTTAGAGACAGTGTTAGTTTTGGCAGAAAATATGTGCACGGTTTACGCCTAATGCACCATAGGCTAAGAAACCATTTTAGACGCACCCGATGGTACTCGTAGTTGAAGAGGCTCAAGTGGAGGCTCGATTTGGTCTGTTCGGATATAGTGCTAATCTTGATGCAATATAGTTGCACAGTTTGCATGCAACGTACCATATGTTAAGAAATCAATTTGGACGCACCCAATGGAACCCAATGCAAGATGACGTGTGTCATATGGAATCTCGCTTTGGTCCGTTTGGAGACAATGTTAGTTTCAATGCAAGATAGGTGCATAGTTTGTGCGTAATGCACCATAGTCTAAGAAACCATTTTAGATGCACTATTTGGTACTCTTGGGTGAATAGGCTCAAGTGGAAGCTTGGTTCGGTCAGTTTGGAGATAGTGCTAATCCTTATGCAAGGTAGGTGCATGGTTTGCATGGAACATAGCATATGCTTGGAAATCAATTTGGATGCACTCGATGGAACTCCTTGACGACGTGTGTCATATGGAATCTCACTTCGGTCCACTTGGAGACATTATTAGTTTCGGTGCAAGATAGGTGCATAGTTTGCACCTAATGCACCATAGTCTAAGAAACCATTTTGGACGCATTTGTTGGTACTCCTAGGTGAAGGGGCTCAAGTGGATGCTAGGTTTGGTCTGTTTGGAGATAGTGCTAATCTTGATGCAAGATAGATGCATGGTTTGCATGGAACATACGATATGCTTAGAAATCAATTAGGACGCACCTGATATAACTCCTTGATGATTTGTGTCATATGGAATCTTGCTTTCGTTCGTTTAGAGACAGTGTTAGTTTTGGTAGAAGATATGTGCACGATTTACGCATAATGCACCATAGGCTAAGAAACCATTTTAGACGCACCCCATGGTACTCGTAGTTGAAGAGGCTCAAGTGGAGGCTCGATTTAGTCTGTTCGGATATAGTACTAATCTTGATGCAAGATAGTTGCACAGTTTGCATGCAACGTACCATATGTTAAGAAATCAAATTGGACGCACCCAATGGAACCCAATGCAAGATGACGTGTGTCATATGGAATCTCGCAGATCGGTGGTCAGCAGTTTGATGGTCAACAGATCGGCGGTCAGCATGTTGGTGGCCAGATGATTAACCCAATGTTCCATGCAGACCGCGCACCGCACAGACACGTGGAAGCCTATCAGCAGGTGCCAGAGCCGCAACCGCCTCATCGGCAAGATGCCGATGCTTATTGGGCCGATAAGATTGCTGAAGTCATGAGAGACCAATTTGGAATAAAACCCAAAGTCAATACTTACTCTTATCGGACACCGTATCCTCCTGCGTATGATTTAATCCCACTTCCAAATCGGTACAAAGTGCCAGATTTTACTAAATTTTCTAGGCAGGATGATACATCGACCATGGAGCATGTTAACAGGTTCATCATTCAGTGTGGAGAAGCTGCTAACAGGGACGAGTTAAGGGTTCGGTTGTTCTCATCATCATTGTCTGGATCGGCATTCACTTGGTTTATCTCATTACCTCCTACCTTAGTGATTACTTGGGCCGATCTAGAAAAGTAGTTTCACAAATATTTCTTTTCTGGAATCCATGAGAAGAAGATCACCGATTTGGTCAAATTGAAGCAACGCAATGACGAATCGGTTGAAAGTTTCGTGCAGAGAATACGGGAAGTCAAGAACAAATGCTATAGCCTGGTTTTGGATGATCGGCAGCTAGCCAATTTGGCTTTCCAGGGTTTGTTGCCACATATCAGGGACAAGTATGCATCTCAAGAGTTTGAAAGCTTAAGTCACTTGGTGCAGAGGATTTCTGATCAAGATATCAAGCCTTTTGAGCCCAAGAGAGCATGGAACAAAAAGGTATCATTTGTGGATGAAGCAGCAAGCTCGGACTCTGATGAGGAACCTATCATCGGCTTGGCAGAGTGGGTAAAGAATAAGAAGCCGATGTCTTGTCCTTTTGGGCACAAAGAACCGGAGAAGTTCGCATTTGACATCACTAAAGCCGATAGGATATTTGACTTTCTACTTCAGGAAGGACAGATCAAATTGTCACCCAATCATGTAATCCCATCGGCTGAAGAATTAAAGAAAATGAAGTACTTCAAGTGGCACAATGCGACTTCTCACAGCACCAATGAGTGCAAAGTTTTTAGACAACAGCTGCAATCGGCTATAGAATCTAGAAGAATTAAATTCGACAGTTCCAAAGCTCAGAAACCGATGAAGATTGATCAACATCCTTTCCCAACAAACATGCTAGATGCTAAGGGAAAGGCCAAGGACTTAACATCGGAAGCAGCTGAAAGAAGCGCATCGGTAGATCCTCAGCATCAGATCACTACTGCTGATGCAAAAGGAAAAGGCTTGATCCAGGAGGGAACTGACTCAGGAAGGCCTCCCCGAGCTGGTATTGTAATAACTCACAGAAGACCTCGGGAAACTTGGCAGCAACGTGAGGATCGGTATCGGCGCCAGCAAGAAGACTATCGTCGGGAAGAAGAAAGACGCCGACAAGAGTGGAATCGGCATATGGATCACTGGAATTGTCCGTTCTTCAGTCATTGCTAGGAGAAAAATATCAAGCTCCCTACTGTCAGAGACTACCCAGAATGTAATGGTTATGATCGGTATGACAGATCAAATCGGCAGTATCAGAACAATAACCGTCAGTTTGATGGGCCGATTAGGGGGAGAGCGTCGGTTCATGATCGGCTGGGGGCAAGCTCAGCGTGCATGATAGGCTTGGTGACCGTGTTGAATACTTTCCTAGGAACCAAGAAGAACTGGAGGAGATGGCTAATGCATTGGTTCCCGATGAGTTCATATTTTGCAGGGATGCCAATACTTATCGGGTGGAGTCAAGGGAAAATCGTCGTCCATCGGTAAGGCAGCAACAACTTCCTCCATGGTGTCCAGAGGGGTTGACTAGGACATAGAAAAGGAGGCTGCAGCATGAGAGACGGGAAGAGTTGAGCAAGGGCGAGAACTCTGGCCAATCTTAGGATCAACAACAATCAGATCCTAAGGGAAAAGGGCCATCGGTAGATGTTAACATGGTATTTATGTTGCCGATGGAATTCCTTGCGCCGTCCAGTGATGGTGAGTTGGAGTTTTCCGACCAAATAGCTCAGTTGGCTCTGGATCCAATGACAGCCATCTTCGAAAAGCCCGCCGATAATGAAAGGCAACATCTCAAGGCTCTGTTTGTCAAAGGAAAAGTGGATGGTCAGCCAATGACCAAGATTCTAATTGATGGTGGAGCTGCTATCAACATCATGCCATATGTAGTGTATCAGAAACTTGGAAAAGGGGATCAAGATTTGACCAAGACCGATATGATGTTAAAAGACTTCGAGGGCAACGTGTCTCCGGTTAGGGGAGCGATATGCATTGAGTTGACCATCGGCAGCAAAACCTTGCCGACAACCTTCTTCATGATCAGTGGAAAAGGTGCTTATAACTTGTTGTTGGGAGAGATTGGATTCATACCAATTGTTGCATCCCGTCTACAATGCACCATTGCTTGGTCTAGTGGGTAGGTGACAAGATTGAGATTGTCCCGGGGGATTCTTCATATGTCATTGCATCGGCAGAGGCAGACACCTATGAAAGGACTAGGTGTATTTCAGGAGAAGTTTGGGAAAAGGATTTTCTCAAAGTTGCCGATTATGAAATTCCACCGATCCAAGCAGTCGGTTCTGATGAAGGTTTTTAATGGACAGGTTCACCGATGATGGAAAGTTAGGCCAGGGATTCACATCGGCCGATGATTTAGTAGAAGTAGATATAGGTAGTGGTGATAAACCTAGACCTACTTTTATTAGTGCTAAGTTCAATTCTAAGTGTAAGCAACAGTTGACTGATCTGTTAAAGGAATATAAAGATTGCTTTGCTTGGGATTATACTGAGATGCCTGGTTTACACCGATCAATTGTTGAACATCGGTTGCCTATCAAGTCTAGATTTCGGCCACATCAACAGCCAGCTCGCCGATGTAATCCTAATATTCTTCCTGACATCAAGGCCGAAATAACTAAACTTATCGAGGCTAAATTTATTCGGCAGTGTCGGTATGCCGAATGGATTTCCAATGTTGTTCCAGTCTACAAGAAAAATGGGAAGCTTCGGGTTTGCATTGATTTTAGAAATCTTAATAAAGCTACACCGATGGATGGCTACCCAATGGCAGTTGCCGATCTGCTGGTTGACGCTGCGGCTGGGCATCGGATCATCAGCTTCATGGATGGCAATGCAGGGTACAATCAAATATTCATGGCTGAAGAGGATATTCGAAAGACTGCATTTAGATGTCCTGGTCATGTTGGACTGTTTGAATGGGTAGTCATGACCTTTGGCTTGAAGAATGCTGGTGCTACTTATCAAAGGGCTATGAATTTTATCTTTCACGAGTTCATCGGCAAGCTGGTGGAAATTTATATTGATGATGTGGTGGTTAAGTCTGGAGACTTCACAAAGCATCTCGCCGATTTGTGAAAAGTGTTGGAATGTACAAGGAAGCATGGTTTGAAGATGAATCCCAATAAGTGTGCATTTGGTGTATCAGCAGGGCAATTTCTTGGTTTCATGGTACATCAAAGAGGAATTGAAATTAGTCGGAGATCCATTGATGCTATCAACAAGATAGTTGCCCCTACCAACAAGACTGAGCTCCAATCCTTGATCGGCAAGGTAAATTTCATCAGGAGGTTTATATCTAATTTATCTGGTAAAATTCATGCTTTCAGTCCTTTACTTAAGTTGAAAGCCGATCAAGAGTTTGTTTGGGGGAAAGAGCAACAATTGGCCTTGGATGAAATCTAGAATTATTTGGTAAATCCTCCAGTTTTGATTCCACCCCAGCAAGGGAAGCCCTTCAGATTGTATTTGTCTACCGATGGGATGGTCATCGGTTCAGCTTTAATTCAAGAATTTGAAGGGAAGGAGCGTGTGATTTACTTTTTAAGCAGGAGATTGATTGATGCTGAGACCAGGTATTCGGCCATTGAAAAGTTATGTTTATGTCTCTATTTCTCATGTATTAAGTTGAGTCATTATTTGTTGTCGGCCGAATGCACTGTCATATGCAAAGATGATGTGGTCCGATATATGCTGTCTATGCCGATTATGAGTGGTAGAATCGGCAAATGGATTTTAGCACTGTCAGAGTTCGATTTGCGTTATGAATCAGCTAAGGCGGTTAAGGGACAAATTATGGCCGATTTTGTAACTCAGCATCACGGTACAGTGGAGGCTTTGGAACTTGTACCTTGGACGCTCTTCTTTGATGGATCCACGTGTGACCGGGGGGCAGGAATCGGCATCGTGTTAATTTCCCCTCGGGGAAGGAAGTATGAATTCTCCTTGCCGATTGTTGCTACGTCGACAAATAATCAAGCTGAGTATCAAGCTCTGATAAAGGGGTTGGAATTACTAAGGGAAGTTCATGCTGATGCTGTTGAAATCTTTGGGGATTCTATGCTAGTTATAAATCAATTGGCTGGAAGCTATGAATGCTGAAATGAAGTCCTCATAACTTATCACGAAAGGAGTATGCAACTGTTAAAGGAATTCAAGGATTTCCGATTAGAGCATGTTTCTCGATTGCATAATGAAGAGGCCAATCGGTTGGCCCAGCATGCCTCGGGATATCTGCCCATGATAAATGCAATATCAGCAATCGGTGCCGATGATTGGAGGAAAGAAATCGTTGATTTTTTAAAGAATCCATCTAAGAAAGTAGAGAGACGTGTTCGGTTTCAAGCCACCAAGTATGTGCTCCTCGAAGATGAATTATATTATCGAACCATTGATGGGATTCTTCTCAAGTGATTAGGTGATGATGAGGCTAGAAATTTGATGGGAGAAATCCATGAAGGAGTGTGTGGAGCACATTAGTCGGCCTTTAAGATGAAGTGGATGATTAGAAGAAATAGGTATTATTGGCCGACTATACTGGAAGATTGCTTTAAGTACTTCAAAGGATGTCAGAAATTTGGCAATGTTCAAAGAGCACCCGCATCGGCCATGAATCCTATCATCAAACCTTGGTCGTTCCGAGGATGGGCTATTGACTTGATCGGCCAGATTTATCCGCCATCTAGCAAAGGACATAAATTCATCTTGGTTGCCACCGATTATTTTACTAAGTGGGTTGAAGCTATTCCTTTGAAGAAAGTTACATCGGCCAATATGATTGATTTTGTGAAAGAGTATATTATTTACTGATTTGGAATTCCTCAAACAATTACTACCGATCAGCGTACTATGTTCAAATCAGGGGAGTTTGATGAATTTGCAATCGGTATGGGAATTAAAGTATGAAACTCTTCTCCTTATTATGCCCAAGCTAATGGGTAGGCCGAGGCATCTAATAAAGAAATTATCAAGCTTATTAAGCGGAAGATTGAAGAAAACCCTAGGAGGTGGCACACGTTGTTAAATGAGGCTTTATGGTCAAGCCGGATGGCTTGTCATGGATCGACTAAGGTTTCACCCTATCAGTTGGTATTTGGGCATGATGCAGTGTTACCTTGGGAAATTAAGACTGGGTCTAGGCAACTATCTTTTCAAGATCAATTGGCTGCCGATGATTATGCTACTTTGATGACAGACGAGTTGGATGATCTAGCAGGGCATCGGCTAAGGGCCTTAATGAATATAGAAGAGAATAAGAAGAGAGTAGCCAAATGGTATGATAACAAAGTGAAGGCTAAGGAGTTTGCCGATGGAGACTTAGTATGGAAACTAATCTTACCGATTGGGACTAAAAGTTCAAAATTTGGGAAGTGGTCTCCCAATTGGGAGGGTCCCTATCGATAAGTCGATCGGCTCCTGGTAACGCTTATATTTTACAAACTCTTGAAGGAGTTGAATTTCCCAGAGCATTAAATGGCAAATATCTAAAGAAATATTACCCAAGTATATGGGTCGATGCATAAAGGTTTAAGTGCCGATAACATTCCTATCGGCTGGACCAACGTGTATCTGGGGGTAAAACTCAGTGTTTTAAAAAGGGTGCCGATAACAGACCTATCGGCTAGACCAAAATATTAGAGTGGGGCATGTTGCCGATGAAGAGTTCACATGTTCAACAGCGCCTGGATCGCCGATATAGCACACAGGCGGATCTGGTTGGCCTCTTCTAATACTTTCACATCATCGTCGGCAGAGCCTTCCACTGGGTTCAGCTTCTTCTTCATCTGCAGTGCCGTGCGGGCTTGGATATTTCACTCTTGCTCGAGAAGTTTGATTGTCTCAGGCAGTTGGGTTTCTTCTTGTCGGGCTTAGGACAAGGCTTCTTCTACCTGTTTGAGCTCTGTCAATAGAACTTCTCTTCTCGCCGATAGATCAGAAATCTTTTGTTTAAATACATCTCCTGAGGATGTCACGATGCCGATGCTCTTGTGTTTCTCATCGGCAAGGAGTTTTACCTTCATCATCTCCTCAGAGAGCTGGGCATGAGCAGCTCTATCGGCAAGGCGTTGGGCAGCCCTCTGGTACTGCAGCTGACGGCTCTCTAGATGTGCAGCTTGAAAAAGGATTTCTTCAACATCGGTAGGAATTTGGCCTCTGAGAGTTTTGAACAAAGCCTTGGCCGGGTTGGAGTCATCAACCAGTTGGGCTGTGTCTTGATGGAGGAGGGCTGATAATTCTTCTAACTTCGCTCTGATCTCTGCCGATGTAATTCCAACTGCTCGGGAAGAACTTGTCTCCTCACCTTCATCTTCAGAGATGTCGATGGCTAAGGAAAACAAGCTGTCAGGAGAGTCCTGTTCCTGAAAAGAAAATGAAGTAAGTTATTCTATGGACAAGTATTGACAGATAATACAACTAGAGATTGGGTGACTTACTTGTTTCAAAGCAATTTCTCGCCTCTAACTAGAAGATGCCGATGGGACCACGGGCTGGTCGGCTGGAGTTGCCGATGGGACTATGTCAGCTGAAAGATTAACAGATGTAGTTATAAGACAGGAAAAGCAGGTTCATCGGCAATAATTTCATAAAAGGTATGTTACCTTGAGGAGGAGCGGTACTTGTTTGGATGGAGGAAACTACCGATGCTATGATTGGACTTGCTGGATCGGTAGTTTGCTCATGTATATCAGCCGATATATCTTTTGGCTGGGGTTCTTCTACGTGAGCTTCTTCTTGCGGCTGAGGAGGAGATGGTGCTTGTTGCATCTGGACTTCTGGAGAGGAAGGAGAAGATTCCACTAGGATTGGAGATACTGGGGTAAGAGAAGGAGTTGCTATCCTCTGGCGCTTTGTTTGTGGTTGGGTGCTCTTGGAGCCTTTCCTCTTTGCCTGGCTAGACTGGGGGGCATCGGCACTTGTGCTTTTGGTCTTTGCCGATGCGCCGGTATGCTGATACAACAGTGAGGAGTTTGTGAGTACAAGTGTGATAGGCGTGAGAATGGAATCGGTAAGGAAATTTGAAGATTTACATTAAAGGCTTGTGCCAAAGCAGAGGCAGCTACCGATGGAGATGTTTTTGTCCGCTTGGTAGTGACTTTCTTGAGACGTACACCCCGATGCATTATAGCAGCCAAGGTAGGAGCATTGTTGCCGATCGAAGAGATTGGACCTGATGGAAAAAGATCGATCGGCTTGCCACTCCTACTGACCAATGGGGGAGTGTTATCAACCTGTAATATAACACAGAAAGTGAGTTACCGATGGAAATAAAAGTGAAAGGGTTGAGACATCGGTTTGGAAATACTTACAATGTTATCGGGAACTTTGTACTGGGGGTCGATCATGCCGTGGTACGTAAGAGCCGATTTGCAGAATAAATGCTCCTTCCATTCCTCCCACCATTGTTTGTACGCCTGAGTGATGAAGAGGGCCGGAATGCACTTTGATAGATCTACATCTATATCGGCATTTGGTGGTAGTTGGGCTACTTGGGTCCACTTGAGGAGACTAGTGATGGTTTCCTTGGGTTTTATCACATCGGCATAACAGAGTGCAATCAGCAGCTGACCGAAAGCTAGTTGACGAGCTAGTGCTGATGGATTATAAAACTCATAAGTCTGGTTGGAGGCTTTCCCACTACCAAAGAAGTTTACTGGTATAGCCCTGGGAGTAATCAGTGCTATCATCACGTTGTGATCTTTGTTGAGAGCGTCATTGAACAGGTGAAAAACCAAAGGGAACATGGTGTCTGGATCTTCATAAGGCATCCATGCTCACTGTTCTCTGGTCAGGCTTTCGTATAGGGTCTGGAAGAATCGGCTGACCTGGTCTGCATTGCCACCCGTACCAGGTAGGACTATGACAGCCTCGCCAAAGTTCAGAGGAGGGCGAGTTGCCGATTCTTCTTCGTCCAATTCGTAATTCTCGGCTATATCTCTAGGGAAGCGCTGAGCGAAGAGGTTAAACTCGAGACGCTTATGCATGTGGAGGCTAAGCCACATGTTGATAAACCACCAGGGACCCCCTAAGTTGCTGATGGGCTGGCCAAGTAGGAGTTTTCTGGCTACTTGATGAAGGAGGTGGTAGGCAACGCTAAGCAGGTATCGGCCGAGGGGAAATCGGCCACCATTAGCTAATTTCTCTGCTACCGATAAGTAGATAGAGGTTGGTCCTGCCGATCGACCACAGAACACGAATTTGTCCAGCCACATGTTCAGAAAGGTGGTTTGCTCCTTTATGTTGACAGGCCCCGTTTTATGGTACTTCTGAATGTACCCAGACCAGCCGCCGATAGAGCGGGTTTCCACTTTGGCACTAGGCGTGGTGTCAAATAGGTGACTACTGTCGGCAGTGGATAAATCTAAGCCGGTGAGCATAAGCACATCGGCAAGAGTGGGAGAAGCAGGGCCGTTGCCGAAGATAAAGGCATTGAGCGTATCCGACCAAAAGTAAGATGCAGCAATCAGCAATGACTCGTTCCTATGCATATCGGCAAGAGACAACCTGATGCATTGGTCCAGTTTTCGTTCACCCCACTGAACCTCATTAGAATGGCTGACTCTCAAGAACCAATCCTTCCATCCTATGGTAGGACTGGGCCAGGAACGAAAGGTGTCCTTCCACAGATCTAGAGAAAAATTCTCGGCTCTAAAGGGGATTCTGTTTGTTTCTGCGTTGATTAGATCGGTGGGATCTGGATTCCCTAGCGGACCAAGACATTGAAGGTGTGGTTGATCGGTAGGGATGGCAATTTTATTGGACAGATCCTAATGGTTTTAGGGTGAAAAAGAAAAAAAAACAAAAGGAAAAGAGGGATGTTCAGTAAAATAAATGGCGGATGAACAAGAGTATGGTAAGAATACAAAAGGTAGGGTGATGAACTGACCTCGGGAACAGTGAAGTTGATGGCCATTTCCTCGTGAGGAGGATGATCGAGGGCTTTGAGGTTGGTGGAGAAAGGTCTTCGTCAGAGTTCTTGGGGCTCTCGAACAGCGCCGCCGCCAGAAAAGTAGAGTTGGGGCTGTAGAATGATGAGATGGAGAAGGAGTACCCAAGAAGGAACTATTTATTGGACAAGACGGGCAAGGGTAAATCTGATTTATCCCTTCGCAGTATCTGTGAAATCCAAGGATACTCAGGTAGATATGATAACCGTTCGCACGGTAATCAAGGGATTGCGCAGGTGATTTGACAGGAAGCGGTCATAATCTAGAGATATTTCACTGTGCGGAATTTTCTGGTCGGTCCATCGGCAGCGTTTTGTAACGGTAATATTGCCGATGGGCGATTAAAGTGGAGATGTCCGTTTGGGAGGTTGAAGAATTCGAGGGTTCTGCGGAAGGAGCGGACCAAGGTTGTTCAGATTTAGGCCGTCGGTTGCCAAATTTGGAGAATTAATTGCGGAAAGACATCATTACTGCAGAGAATTTCGGAGCATTAATGATTTCATACTCCGAATTTGGGGGGCATGTGTTGACACCGTTTTTGGACATGTACTCAGGATCGGTAGAGTGTAGATCGGCAAGATAGGGCAACAGTAACTGGTCTGCAGGGGAGTTGCCGATGAGGGTGGTTGCCGATGAAGAGACTAAGTCTATAGGTGGTGATGTGTTTATGCCGATGGTCAGTAACCTGTGCTGATGGCTACGGTGAGGAGTCTGCCGATGATTCAGAAGAGGAACCTGAAGGTGCCGATTGGCCAGTGGTGGTGTCCTAGTTTGTCACGGGGGGAGAGTTTTATGTTTTCCTTAGTAATTTAAATCGTTTTGTATACGGATTCTGTTTAATTTGGAATTCGAGTTCTAGTCGTGTCTGATTGTAGCTCTTTGAGCAGGGTATAAATGTAGACCCTAGAGCCTTGTAATGAAAGATAGAATGAATCAATCAAACACAAGTTTTTACTTATATTCCAGCATCTACTTTTTCGACGACTTCGTCATATTTTTCCTTTTTATTACGAGTTCTTAGGAGTCCGTCGACTTAAGCTCGGCGTATTCTCGAGTTCCGCGTGAATACCTCTTGGCCGTGGCATCCGGGCGCATCGCTGTTGTCGGGACCAAAGTATTCAAGTTATCACCTTTGCCGATAGTAAGGTAAAATCGGCTGGCACGCCTTAACGTTTAGATCGAGTATTAGCCATTTGTGTTTGCAGATCTAGCTTTTGCATCAACACATCTTTTGGCACGCCCAGTGGGACCCTGAAATCAGTATCAAGATCGACATGTCGACTACCGAGTTCGATCAGGAAAACGTCATCCGCCAATCTCAAGGACGAGCAGAAGCAAGCTATTGCGAAAGCCATGGAAGACTACAAGCACCAATGTTTGAGATCCTTCAGTATAAATAGGAGTGGTGAGGTGATCCAGAAGGAAGCACTGCCGATGCCTCGGCAGGTTACTTTTGACGCCAATCCTGGTAAACTTCAAGACATGGTTGATAATGCTATTAACCGTGCTTTGATCAATCAAGCTAGGTGAAGAGGCTCAAGTGGAGGCTCGGTTCGGTCTGTTTAGAGATAGTGCTAGTCTTGATGCAAGATAGGTGCATGATTTGCATGGAACATACCATATGCTTGGAAATCAATTTGGATGCACCCGATGGAACTCCTTGATGACGTGTGTCATTTGGAATCTCACTTCGGTCCATTTGGAGACATTGTTAATTTCGGTGCAAGATAGGTGCACAGTTTGCACCTAATGTACCATAGTCTAAGAAACCATTTTGGACGCATTTGTTGGTACTCCTAGGTGAAGGGGCTCAAGTGGATGCTAGAATTGGTCTGTTTGGAGATAGTGCTAATCTTGATGCAAGATAGATGCATGGTTTGCATGGAACATACGATATGATTAGAAATAAATTAGGACGCACCTGATATAACTCCTTGATGATTTGTGTCATATAGAATCTTGCTTTGGTTCATTTATAGACAGTGTTAGTTTTGGTAGAAGATATGTGCACGGTTCACGCCTAATGCACCATAGGCTAAGAAACCATTTTAGACGCACCCGATGGTACTCGTAGTTGAAGAGGCTCAAGTGGAGGCTCGATTTGGTATGTTCGGTATAGTGCTAATCTTGATGCAAGATAGTTGCACAGTTTGCATGCAATGTACCATATGTTAAGAAATCAATTTGGACACACCCAATGGAACCCAATGCAAGATGACGTGTGTCATATGGAATCCCGCTTCGGTTCGTTTGGAGACAATATTAGTTTCAGTGCAAGATAGGTGCATAGTTTTTGCATAATGCACCATAGTCTAAGAAACCATTTTGGATGCACTATTTGGTACTCTTGGGTGAAGAGGCTCAAGTGGAAGCTTGGTTCGGTCAGTTTGGAGATAGTGCTAATCCTTATGCAAGGTAGGTGCATGGTTTGCATGGAACAGACCATATGCTTGGAAATCAATTTAGATGCACCCGATGGAACTCCTTGACGACGTGTGTCATATGGAATCTTGCTTCGGTCCATTTGGAGACATTGTTAGTTTCGGTGCAAGATAGGTGCACAGTTTGCACGTAATGCACCATAGTCTAAGAAACCATTTTGGACGCACTTGTTGGTACTCCTAGGTGAAGGGGCTCAAGTGGATGCTCGGTTCGGTTTGTTTGGAGATAGTGCTAATCTTGATGCAAGATAGGTGCACGGTTTGCATGGAACATACCATATGCTTGGAAATCAATTTGGATGTACTCGATGGAACTCCTTGATGACGTCTGTCATATGGAATCTCACTTTGGTCTGTTTAGAAATAGTGTTAGTTTTGGTGCAAGATATGTGCATGGTTTCCGCCTAATGCACAATAGTCTAAGAAACCATTTTGTAAGCACCTGTTGATACTTCGGTGAAGAGGCTCAAGTGGAAACTCGGTTTGATATGTTTGGAGATAGTGCTAATCTTGATGCAAGATAGGTGCATGATTTGCAAGGAACATACCATATGCTTAGAAATCAATTTGGACGTGCCCAATGGAACTCCTAGATGACGTGTGTCATATGGAATCTTGCTTCGGTCCGTTTGCAGACATTGTAAGTTTTAGTGCAAGATAGGTGCACAGTTTGCGCCTAATGCACCATAGTCTAAGAAACCATTTTGGATGCACTATTTGTTACTCTTGGATGAAGAGGCTCAAGTGGAAGCTTGGTTCGGTCAGTTTGGAGATAGTGCTAATCCTTATGCAAGGTAGGTGCATGGTTTGCATGGAACATACCACATGCTTGGAAATCAATTTGGATGCATCCGATGGAACTCCTTGACGACGTGTGTCATATAGAATCTCGCTTCGGTCCATTTGGAGACATTGTTAGTATCAGTGCAAGATAGGTGCACAGTTTGCACCTAATGCACCATAGTCTAAGAAACCATTTTGGATGCACTTGTTGGTACTCCTAGGAGAAGGGGCTCAAGTGGATGCTCGGTTCGGTCTATCTGGAGATAGTGCTAATCTTGATGCAAGATAGGTGCATGGTTTGCATGGATCATACCATATGCTTGGAAATCAATTTGGATGCACCCGATGGAACTCCTTGACAACGTGTGTCATATGGAATCTCGCTTCGGTCCACTTGGAGACATTGTTAGTTTCGGTGCAAGATAGGTGCACAGTTTGCACCTAATGCACCATAGTCTAAGAAACCATTTTGGACGCACTTGTTGGTACTCCTAGGTGAAGGGGCTCAAGTGGATGCCCGGTACGGTCTGTTTGGAGATAGTGCTAATCTTGATGCAAGATAGGTGCACGGTTTGCATGGAACATACCATATGCTTGGAAATCAATTTGCATGCACCCGATGGAACTCCTTGATGACGTTTGTCATATGGAATCTCACTTTGGTGTGCTTAGAGATAGTATTAGTTTCAGTGCAAGATATCTGCACGGTTTGCGATTAATGCACCAAAGTCTAAGAAACCAGTTTGGAAGCACCTGTTGGTACTCCTAGGTGAAGAGGCTCAAGTGGAGGCTCGGTTCGTTCTGTTTAGAGATAGTGCTAGTCTTGATGCAAGATAGGTGCATGATTTGCATGGAACATACCATATGCTTGGAAATCAATTTGGATGCACCCGATGGAACTCCTTGATGACGTGTGTCATTTGGAATCTCCCTTCGGTCCATTTGGAGAACTTGTTAGTTTCGGTGCAAGATAGGTGCACAGTTTGCACCTAATGCACCGTAGTCTAAGAAACCATTTTGGACACATTTGTTGGTACTCCTAGGTGAAGGGGCTCAAGTGGATGCTAGGTTTGGTCTGTTTGGAGATAGTGCTAATCTTGATGCAAGATAGATGCATGGTTTGCATGGAACATACGATATGCTTAGAAATCAATTAGGACGCACCTGATATAACTCCTTGATGATTTGTGTCATATGGAATCTTGCTTTGGTTCGTTTAGAGACAGTGTTAGTTTTGGTAGAAGATATGTGCACGGTTTACGCCTAATGCACCATAGGCTAAGAAACCATTTTAGACGCACCCGATGGTACTCGTAGTTGAAGAGGCTCAAGTGGAGGCTCGATTTGGTCGGTTTGGATATAGTGCTAATCTTGATGCAAGATAGTTGCACAGTTTGCATCCAACTTACCATATGTTAAGAAATCAAATTGGACACACCCAATGGAACCCAATTGGACTAACATTGTTTGGAGACAATGTTAGTTTCAGTGCAAGATAGGTGCATAGTTTGTGCGTAATGCACCATAGTCTAAGAAACCATTTTTGACACACTTGTTTGTACTCCTAGATGAAGAGGCTCAAGTGGAAGCTCGGTTCGGTCTGTTTGGAGATAGTGCTAATCTTGATACAAGATTGGTGCACGATTTGCATGGAACATACCATATCCTTGGAAATCAATTTGGATGCACCCGATGCAACTCCTTGATGACGTGTGTCAAATGGAATCTCACTTTGGTCTGTTTAGAAATAGTGTTAGTTTCGGTGCAAGATATGTGCACGGTTTGCGCCTAATGCACCATAGTCTAAGAAATAATTTTGGAAGCACCTGATGGTACTTCGGTGAAGAGGCTCAAGTTGAAGCTCGGTTTGTTCTGTTTAGAGATAGTGCTAATCTTGATGCAAGATAGGTGCATGATTTGCAAGGAACATACCATATGCTTAGAAATGAATTTGGACGCACCCAATGGAACTCCTAAATGACGTGTGCCATATGGAATCTAGCTTCGGTCCGTTTGTAGACATTGTAAGTTTTAGTGCAAGATAGGTGCACAGTTTGCGCCTAATGCACCATAGTATAAGAAACCATTTTGGATGCACTATTTGGTACTCTTGGGTGAAGCGGCTCAAGTGGAAGCTTGGTTCGGTCAGTTTGGAGATAGTGCTAATCCTTATGCAAGGTAGGTGCATGGTTTGCATGGAACATACCATATGCTTGGAAATCAATTTGGATGCACCGGATGGAACTCCTTGACGACGTGTGTCATATGGAATCTCGCTTCGGACCATTTGGAGACATTGTTAGTTTCGGTGCAAGATAGGTGCACAGTTTGCACCTAATGCACCATAGTCTAAGAAACTATTTTGGACACACTTGTTGGTAATTGTCGGTGTTTTCCCCCCGGGGGGTCACACCAACGAGTAAATTTGTATGCGTGCTCCCTTTCCCAGATGGTGATGCAAGAAGACACAAAGATTTATCCTGGTTCGGGAAAGAGAAGGCCCTATGTCCAGCGGAGGAGGGAAGTTTGTATTATCTTGCACCTAAGTGCCTGTACAGGGGCGAATACAAGCGTGGTATGAAGTATGGGAGTTCTACTGCGTATGGGCGTAGTGTTCTGTCGTTCTCTATTCCCGGGTCTCCCCTTTTATAGCTCCAAGGAGAGACCCAGGGTACATGTATAGGTGTCAGAGTAGGGGTCGACAGAAGCATGGAGCACTGACCTACTCGAGGCCTCCGTACCGGCGTGGCCTCGAGCCGTCCCGTCTTGGTAGCCTAGTGATGATTACGCGTGCCCCTGCAATCTGTTCTGCGCGCCATCTCGGGCCGGTTCAATGGTCGCATGCTTGTACGGTATGGCGGCAGATCCGGCGGGGTGGTTGCGGTGTTGTCAGTGGACGCCCAGCTCGTCCCCAGGAAGGAACTACGTCTGGTCGAGGGTCGGACGCCGTGCAATGCCCTGATATCCGGAGCGCTGACCTTGGTTGTCTCGAGGGGGTTCCGATTAGACGTTCCATCCTTGTTTCCCACGTCCTAACACGCCCTGGGTCGTTTGGTGGGGAAGGCTGCAAAAAGAACGATGGGACGGGTGCCTGTTTCCTATCACGCTTCCCGTGACCAGTGTGTTAGGTGGGAAAGCGGCAGGCGCATTAAATGCCCTGGCTCTCGTGCGCGCGTGAGGCGGCGGACAGTGTCCTTGCGCTCGACGCTTCCCGATTCGCTCGGGCCCGTTTCCGTATTCGACGATAGCTGGCGCTCGACACTTGATCGATTCGCTCGACGCCATTTCCGTCTTCGAGGCTGCGGTCGTCGATGGCTGCGCATATGTATGACCAGAGCGTCTAGTTGAGGGCCTCGACCTGCGTACAGATAATCTCGTTATATGCATCGGTGAGAGTACCCCTTATTGATACCCTCGACAGTAGCCCCCGAGTCTCCATTCGAGCGCTGGCGCTCGAGTGGAGGCTGTATTCTTGGGTCGAGTTTCCGTGGGGGCGCGCGAGCGACCCCGCGGGGGTAGCCCCCGAGCCCTTGAAGGAGTTTTTGACTCCTTCGAGGGTTATATTGCCTAGTTCGCAGAAACGCTATCGACACCAGTGGTGGTAGGTTCTGATTGGCTCGTTTTGCGCGGAGGTTTCGACGTACTCTCGATAGAGCGAGCGTCTTCCCCCCAGATTGAGTTCCTAGCGGGTAGTCCAAGTGAGAACCTGTGCCCCTTTCGAGGGGGTCAGCTGTAGCCCGGAGGCGTTCTCATAAAGCGGGGTCGACGTGGTCGGGGATACTAGTCTCATTCGATAGAGTCCGGCGGCTCGATGCCTCCCGTCGGGGGGATTCCTCTCGACTGTCTCGACCCTACCTTGGACATCGCCAGCGAGTCTTCGAGGCGGGCCTCGATCTTCGACTGCTCGCTGGGGATCCCGGACTCTGGTGCTCGAGATCGGTTGTCGAACCCTTTCGGTGGGCCAGCCATCAACCTCTCGAGACTGTCGTGGGCACATCCCTTGGCTTACAAAGTAAGGAAGTGGCCGTGTCGGTTCGCCTTTTTGCCCGTTGGGCGCGCCTTTTGAGGCGGGTGACGTTACGACATTGCGTCGGCGTGGAATTCGGAGCGCTCCACCTGTGAGGAGGGAAAGGACCATTAGACGGCGCATTTATGGGGGGAGTTACCTCATTTCTCGGATCTATCCGTTGGCGGATCGCTGCCTATAAATACGCCGCGGCACCGCCGCCGCTCTTTCTTCTTCCTTCCGCCTTCTTGCCTTCACCCTTTCGTTGCCTTAGCTCTCTTGCTGTCCTACGCGCGCGTGCACCACCTCGAGCGGTAGCGAATCCACTGTCCTTCCAACCAAGATGCCTGTGACACTCGTCGCCGCCGACGACTGGCGCCCGTCGTCGATGACGGAGCGCCGGTTGCTAGAGCTTGAGAGTGAGGGACTGTTGCGCCGCCGCACCTCGCTGTCGTCGCCAGAGTGGATCGCGTCGCCGGCGGGCCATAGGGAGCCCCAGCCGCCCGAGGGCTACGTGGTGTCGTTCGCCAAATTTCACCGCCACGGCCTGGGCGCTCCCCCGAGCCGCTTCATGCGGGCACTCTGCTTCCACTACGGGGTGGAGCTCCAGCATTTCTCCCCGAACGCCATCACTGTCGTGGCGGTCTTCGCCGCGGTGTGTGAGGGCTACCTGGGGATGATGCCCCACTGGGAGCTGTGGCTCCACCTCTACAGGGGCGAGCTTTTCAACGCCCCCACCGGAACTACTGGCGTGAGGAAGCACGTGCGGGCCGGGTGCCTCAACCTGGTGCTGAAGACGAAGAAGATGGAGAGGCCACGCGAGTACATCCCGGTGGGGTTGTCATCGAACCATGCCGGATGGTACTCGCAGTGGTTCTACCTGAGGAATGACGACGGTCTCTTCCCTGCTTACACTGGGCGTCTGATTACGGAGCGCCCGGACAACTGGACATATGGAGTCGTCTAAGAACACCAGTCGCGGCTCGACCCCCTCCTCGACGCCATGAAGAAGCTGTGCCTGGAGGGCCTGTCCGCCGCTCTCGTCCTCTCGGCCGTCCATCGTCGAAGGGTCCTCCCTCTGATGTCTCGGCCGTTGAGGATGGACGAGATGGGGCCGGGCGTTTCGTCCCGAGATCTTGAGGCATGCCGGATGTCCAACGAGGCTCTAGCGGATGATGAGACCGCTGCCCGAGTTAGGGCGGCCATCGCCGGTGACTTTAAGTCGAAGCATGTCAACGGCTTCCCCATGAGGCCCGACGAAGGCTCGATCGACCTGGTATGCTCTTTTCTCGCACATAGCTCCGATTCTGGATTTTTCTCGATCCTTTTTAATCCTACCTTTGCCCTGGCAGGGGCGTATTGATGTCCGGTCCTCGAGGCCCCCTATGAAGGAGGACGAGGTCGATCGCGACAGACGGCGCCAGTCCGCCGAAAAGCTGAAGTCCGCCAAGGACTCCACAAAGAAAGGGGAGAAAAAGAAGAACCTCGACCGCCAAGCATTAGATGCGCGTCGAGCCAAATCCAGGCAGAGGGGGGAGCCTGAGGAAGAATCCCCCAGCGAAGATGATGACCACGACGAGGACAGCGATGATTCTGACGGGATGGCGTCTCGCCTTGACTGGATCCTCGAGGGTCCACCTCGAGGCGACATCGACGCCCACCGGACTGAAGCTCTGAAGGAGGGTCCAGGCGGATCCCACCGCCCTCGCGCCGACACCCCTCCTGCGCCCGCGGCTGGTCAGGTCGCCCCGCGCCCTCCTCCCGTGCCCAAGACGGGTGGCCACGCTAGGCCCCAGGCGACGGGGCCATTAACCCGCGGTCGCGCCGCGGCCTCCGAGAAAGGCGAGACTGGCCGCAGGAGCGCCAGTCCCGGTGTCCGTCAATCGGAGGTTACCGGGCCAAGGCCGGCGCCTGTCTTCGAGGGGTCTGGGATCTCGACGCGGGGTGGCTCAAGGCCCACCGATCGGGGTACGAGCAGGCGAGCTGTTCTTCCCGTAGGATAAGCTTTTCGATGTTGTGACTTTTGTTTTCCCATTCCTCCGTGTTTCCTTGTATACCGGTCTTTTGATGCTCGTTCCCTTCTCTTTAGACTAAAGCGGACGCTCGAGCAGGCCCAGCCTTCAATGGCGAAGAGGCTCAAGGCGGGAGCAGTCTCCGATGAGCCAGGTTTGTAGCTTACTTCTGGTCTTTTGACGTTCTTGCATTGGTCATTATAGTGACCGGCCTCTATTCTTTGTTTTGCAGGCTCGTCCGACTCTCAACCTCCGGCAGACGTCGAGAGTGCTCTGCCTCGTCCCGAGCCTAGCCCGATGCCGTCGACGCGTGACGAGGCACCCCAAACTCAGGGGCAAGAAGGAGCCCCCAAGCCTCCTCAACCGGGGGTCGAGGCAGACCCCATCACCATCAGCGACACGTCTGGCGGTAACGAGGTGTCAGGGGATGCCCGCCCTATGGAGGAGCAAGCGTCGACTTCCCTCATCGTGGGACGGACTCCCTGGCCCGCTGGCCTTCGCGCTCTCGAAGAGCAGAAGAAGAAAGAGGAGGAGGAGGAGGAGCGGGAGCGCGAGGCAACGGGGCAGCCGCAGGATCAGCAGCAGCAACAGCAGCAGCAGCAGCAAATGCTCGAGGGGCAGCAACAGCAGCATCAGGGGGGCCAAGAGGAAGGACCGCTCGAGCCCCCGCCTCAAGGTCTGGCCCAACCAGTACCACTGGCGCCGCAAGAGCCCTGCGAGCAGGAGGAAGATTTGCCAGTGTACGGCCCTCCAACCCCAGCGTGGCTCCTTCCGGGGGTGCCTGCCGCGATCCGGGCAGAGTCGGGGCGAGCGGACGGAGTGGTGGCACTTTCTTGCATGATGCGCACCCCCACCGACCCCGAGTCCGAGATCAGGAGGACGATTTACGGCATGGACGGGATCGCCCCAGGGTTCCACCGGGAGCGCCGGGCATGGGAGGACCGCTTTCCCTCTGAGGAGGACGAGATCGGGACATCGGGGAGTAAGGACGGTACCTGGAAGACGGTGGACGACGACGGGCCGTTCCCATGCCTTGTCGACCTGTTCTTGCGCCATGGGGGCTCTCTCGAGACCGTCGAGAACCTTATCCGCGGCGTCAAGGCGCGGGCTGATCGAGAGATGGAGAACTGGTGCCCCGATCGGATTTGTATTCGGGCTTCCACCAATCCGTCCGAGCCCAACATCTTCCTCGACGATAAGAAGGAGGCCGAGAAGTAGGAACATGTCGAGGAGCTCCGCCTTTGGATGAAGCACGTGGTGGGGCTCCTGTCGGACATCATCAACAACGGGCTCAGGCCGGCTTATTTTGTAAGTGTTTTTCGATCTTTCATCCTCATGGATCCTTTTGGTTTTGTATTCTAACTGTTCGACCGCTGGCTCGCAGGATATGAAAGAGACCTCCCGCATCAAGTCGAGCTTCATTCACGCCACAAGAGGCGGCTGGGAGCAGCTCCCCGTCCTCAAGGACCAACTCCTCGAGTCGCAAGAAAAGCTCCTTAAGGCCTATAAAGACCTTATAGCGCTCGAGGAGGAGAAGAAGGCGAGGGAGGCTGCCTTGGTCGAGGCTCGAGAGGCCTCAAGGAAGGCGGAGGAGGAGACGACGCTGCTGCAGGAGCGCGCTCTGACGGTCGAGGAGGCCGCGTCCAAAGCCCGGGAGGAGGCCCTGTCCTACAAGAGTGTCATTGCAGACCTGGACAAGGAGAAGGGCCTTCTCAAGACCGACTTGGACTCCCTCTGAGACTCCTTCCAGAAGATGAAGGTGGTGTATGTGGACAGTGAGGTCGCTAGGGGTGCCGCCGAAGACGTAAAGAAGAAGGCCCTCGAGGCAGAGCGGGCTCGATCCCGCAGTCTCTCTGACGACGTCGAGCGTCTGAAGGGAGAACTGTTGGAGAAGAGTGGGGCCATTGCTCAGGCTGGCAAGGTGATCGAGGATCTCCGCATTGCCAACACCAAGCTGGCCCGCTCCAACAAAGAGATCGAGAGGGCCAACACCAGACTAGTCGGCGAGAACACGGCCCTGGAGGAGAGCGTCCGAGGTATGTTTCCTTTGTCGGATTTTCTCTTTCGAGGTGTGCTTGGTTTTTCCTAAGGCTTCTTGTATTGGCATTGATAGGGCTTAAGGACGAACTCTTGGCCGCCCAAGCCGAGGCTCACAATGCTAAGGTTTAGCTCGAGGCTGAGGTTGCTTTGAACCGTCGAGTGCGGACAGCGATAAGCGACCTCTCGACCTCTTGGGAGGTCGAGCCTATGGACGAGTCGAGGGAGGATGCTCGAGGCGACGCACTGGTCGACCAGCTGTGCTACTTAGGTGCGACGCTGCGAGATCGGGTGCGGGATGCCCTCCACATCGGGGTGAAGCGGGTGATGGCGGTTGTCTGCTCGGGCTTCTCCTACGACATGGAGGTAGTGTCCCATGGCTTCGTCACCGACATCTCTAAGACCGACGCAGAGAACGAAGAGAGGCTCCACGCCTTGATCGACGATGCGAAGGCTCCTGGAGAGAGGCTGGCCAAGCTATTTGAGCCTGAGGTGCTTCCTCCTGAGACTAGCTCGGGCGAAGGCGAGGGTGGTGAGGATCGTGCCATGGACTGAGGCCTGCGAGCCTGCTCAGGGTGCCTGGGGCCCCTTGTATTATACTTTGTTAATCCTATTTTTAAGCGATACAGTATCTTTTTGTAATTGTTAAATGTTTATTTGTCTTTCCGCTCGAGGTTCTTTTATTTCTCTTTGCGCCTACGTATGTGTTCCTTGTTCGATTTTTCGTAAAAGACAGCTTCGATCACCTCGAGGGTGAGGGAGTGAGTAGAGTTTCCATAGCCCGGGGGCGTAGGAGTTCTCAGGCTCGTTATCCCTCAGCCCTTAAGGGGCTCGAGGCGCCTCAACTACTCGATCATGCAATGTTTACTAAGTAAGAAAGAGAGAAAATTTTGGCTTTTTTCGACACTTGGGGGGGGGGGTCGCCCCCCTGGTAGCCCCCGAGGGGGTATCGACTATGATGGGTCATAGTCGGTACTCCCTTCTTACATCAGGATTTTGACTTGTAAAGCCTTAGTACAAAAGGAAGTTGCTCGAGGGAAAGACTTCATTTATTAATGCATTTATTTACAAAGTCTTGGTAAAGAATGTGCGCTGGAACATAAAGTTTCGAAATTCTAAGGGTAGAATCGACGTAGCTGTTCGATGTTCCACGCGTTGGTGAAGATCGCCCCCTTTTCATCCGCGAGCTTGTATGTTCCTGGCTTCAAGACCTCGGCCACCACGTATGGGCCCTCCCAAGGTGGAGTTAACTTGTGGCGTCCTTGATTGCTCTGCCGCCGTCGTAGGACAAGGTCACCCACGTTTAAGTCCCTCTTGCGCACGTGCTTGTCGTGGTAACGTCGAAGTTTCTGCTGATATCTAGTGGAGTTAAGAAGGGCCATGTCTCGAGCCTCCTCGAGCTGGTCGACCGCGTTTTCTTGAGTCTCCTTATTTGATCGCTTGTTGTACGCTTTAAGTCGAGGGGACCCATACTCGAGGTCTGTGGGGAGGACAGCCTCAGAGCCGTAGACCATGAAGAATGGGGTGTATTTTGTGGCCCTGCTTGGTGTTGTCCTTAGGCTCCATAGGACCGAGGAAAGCTCCTCGACCCACTTCTTGCCAAATTTCTTCAAGCGATTGTAGATCCTTGGCTTGAGTCCTTGCAAAATCATGTCGTTGGCACGCTCGACCTGGCCGATGGTTCGAGGGTGGGCTACTGCTGACCAGTTTACACGGATGTGATGCTGATCGCAGAAGTCCAATAACTTTTTGCCGGTGAACTGAGTGCCGTTATCGGTGATGATGACGTTGGGAATCCCAAACCAGTGGATGATGTCGGTGAAGAAAAGGAGAGCCTGCTCGGAGCGGATGTTGGTGATAGGTCGAGCCTCGATTCACTTGGAGAATTTGTTGATGGCCACCAGCAAGTGGGTGTATCCTCCTTTCGCCTTTTGTAGGGGCCCTACTAAGTCGAGCCCCCACACCGCAAATGGCCATGTAATGGGGATCATCTGAAGAGCGTGGGCGGGCAGGTGCGTCTGTTTGGCGTAGAATTGGCACCCATGACATGAGCGTACGAGCTCGATGGCATCTGCTACGGCCGTTGGCCAGTAGAAGCCTTGTCAGAAGGTGTTCCCTACGAGGGTCCGTGGAGCAGCGTGGTGGCCGCAAGCCCCCGAGTGTAGGTCCTCGAGGAGTTTGCATCCTTCTTCCACGGTGCTGCAATGCTGTAGGACCCCCGTCGGGCTTCGTCGATATAGCTCATTGTCTTCGCCATAAATCACATATGACTTGGCTCGTCGAGTGATACGGCGGACCTCAGATCGATCTTCTGGCAGCTCGCAGCGGATTAGGCAGTCGAGGAACGGTGTGTGCCAGTCGAACGGTCGACCCGGCCGCTGTTCTACCTCCATCACCTCAGCTGCCATCAATAGTGTGTTGACGGTGTCGGTTGGCTGGGCGGGAGCGGCATTGACGCCAGCCCCTGAGCCCAAGTCGACAGATGGCTCGCGAAGATCTTTCGAGAATGCGTCAGGCGGTACTGTGCCTCGGGTCGACGCGATCTTGGCGAGTTCGTCGGCTGCCTCGTTGTAGCGTTGGGTGACATGGACGAGCTCGAGGCCATGGAACTTGTCCTCGAGTTGACAGACTTCTTTGCAGTACGCCTCCATTTTTGGGTCGTGGCAGCTTGAAGTCTTCATCACTTGGTCGATGACGAGTTGGGAGTCGCCTCGGACGTCGAGGCGTCGGACTCCTAGCTCGATGGCGATCTTGAGACCGTTGACGAGGGCCTCGTATTCTGTGACATTGTTGGATGCGGCGAAGTGAATCCTGATGACGTACCTCATATGGACGCCCAAGGGCGAGATGAACAGCAGGCCGGCCCCAGCCCCCGTCTTCATGAGTGACCCGTCGAAATACATCGTCCACAGCTCTGACTGGACCTGAGTCGGGGGAAGCTGGGAGTCTGTCCATTCCGCGATGAAGTCCACCAGAGCTTGCGATTTGATGGCCTTGCGAGGTGCATAAGTGAGAGTCTCACTCATGAGCTCGACCGACCATTTAGCTATTCTTCCCGTGGCCTCCTTACTTTGGATTATCTCACCCAGGGGGAAAGACGAGACCACCGTGATAGGGTGGCCGAGGAAGTAGTGCTGCAGCATACGGCGGGCGAGGATTACGGCATAGATCAACTTCTGGATTTGGGGGTAACGTGCCTTGGTCTCCGAGAGCACCTCGCTGACGAAATAGACTGGCCTCTGGACGGGCAACGCATGCCCCTCCTCCTGCCTTTCGACCACCACCGCGCACTGACAACCTGGGTTGTCGAGGCAACGTAAAGGAGCAGTGGTTCCACAGGTTGAGGTGGGACTAGGACTGGTGCTGAGGTTAGTGTTTTCTTCAGGTTTTCGAGGGCCTCCTCGGCCTCGGGGGTCCAAGAAAAATGCTCGACTTTCTTCAGAAGTCGATACAGCGGTAACGCCTTTTCTCCTAATCTCGAGATGAAACGGCTCAACACCGCTAGGCATCCCGTGACTCTGTGCACACCCTTGATGTCTCGGATCGGCCCCATTCTTGTGATGGCCGAGACTTTCTCGGGGTTGGCCTCGATGCCGCGCTGGGAAACAATGTAGACCAAGAGCATGCCTCGAGGCACACCGAAAATGCATTTCTCAGGATTGAGCTTGATCCGGTTGGCGCGTAAGCAGCTAAAAGCGATCTCAAGGTCCTCGATCAGGTCTCCTTGCCGTTTTGATTTGACGACTATGTCGTCGACATAGGCCTCGACCGTCGACCCTATATGCTTGCTGAATACGTGGAGCATGCAGCGTTGGTACGTGGCTCCCGCATTTCAAAGCCCAAACGACATGGTTACATAGCAATACATCCCGAAAGGTGTGATGAAAGAGGTCGCGAGCTGGTCGGACTCTTTTGTTTTTATTTGATAGTAACCAGAATATGCATCAAGAAAGGAAAGGGTTTCACATTCCGCAGTAGAATCAACAATTTGGTCAATACGTGGTAATGGAAAGGGAACTTTTGGACATGCTTTATTTAAACTCGTATAATCGACACACATCCTCATTTTCCCATTCTTTTTCTTAACTAGTACAGGGTTTGCTAACCAGTCGTGATGGTGAACCTCCTTGATGAATCCGGCCGAAAAAAGCTTGTGGACCTCCTCGCCAATGATCTTGCGCTTCTCCTCGTCGAATCGGTGCAACTGTTGCTTCACTGGCTTGGAACCGGCTCGAATCTCCAAGGAGTGCTCGGTGACTTCCCTCGGTATGCCTGGCATGTCTGAGGGACTCCATGCAAACATGTCGGCGTTCGCACGGAGAAAGTCGACGAGCACAGCTTCCTATTTGGGGTCGAGGTCGGCGCTGATTGTCAGCACCTTGTCGTCGGAGTTGTTGGGGTCGAGTGGGATCTTCTTGGTTCCCTCCGCCGGCTCGAAGCTGCCCGCGTGGCGTTTTGGCTCTGGAGCCTCAGCGGCCAGGGCCTCGAGTTTCGCGATGAGGTCGGTGGAGTTCTCGACCGCCTCCCCATACTCGACGCACTCGACGTCGCATTCGTATGCGTGCTCGAAGGAGGAGCTGACGGTGATGACGCCTTTGGGACCGGGCATCTTCAGCTTCAAGTAGGTGTAGTTGGGTATAACCATGAATTTGGCGTAGCCCGGGCGCCCGATGATGGCGTGGTACGTGCCCCGGAACCCGACCACCTCAAAGGTGAGGGTCTCCTTCCTGAAGTTGGCCGCCATGCCAAAGCAGACCGGTAGGTCGATTCGACCTACTGGGAGCGCCTTTTTCCCCGGCACAACGCCGTGGAAACCACCGGCGCTTGGTTGAAGCCGTCCCCTATCGATGCCGAGGAGGTCGAGGATCTCGAGGTAGATGATGTTGAGGCTGCTGCCTCCGTCCATTAGCACCTTCGAGAGCCGGGTGTTGACGATGATGGGGTCGACGACGAGCGGGTAGACGCCTGGGGCAATCACCTTGTCGGGGTGGTCCTCTCGGTCGAAGGTGATGGGTGTGCTTGACCAGCTGAGGTACTGGGGCACCGCCATTCTTGTCGTGAAGACCTCACGACGTTCCCTCTTGCGCTGCCTTGCAGTCAACTGCGTCGAGGGCCCACCATAGATCATGTAGCAGTCGTGGACGGCAGGGAAACCATCGTTGTCCTTGTCGCCCTCCTTGTCGCCGCCCTTCTCCTTCTTGGGGTCGTCGCGCGCGTCCTTTCTGAACCCCAGGCCGTCGAAATGCTTTTTCAGCATACGACAGTCCTTGAGCTTGTGGTTGGCTCCTCCTTTATGGTAAGGGCATGGTTCCTCTAGCATCTTATTGAAGATACCTCCATCTGGGGGGCCTCGAGGCTTCTTCCGCTCCATGGCGGCGACGAGGTCGTCGTCGAAGTTCTCCTGCTTGAACTGCCGCACTTTCTGCTTCTTCTTGTTCTTCTTGAGCCCTCGACTGGGGGTCCCGTCTTCATCGGCAGGTTGCTTGCCTTTCCTTCCTTCACAACTGAAGAAGGCGCCGACTGCCTCCTCTCCTACAGCGTAGTTTGCCACTACGTCCATGAGCTCATCGACGGTCTGAGGTCGATTCCGACCCAGTTCCCGCACCAAGTCTCGACTGGTGGTACCAGAGACAAATGGCAGGATGACGTCGTGGTCGGGGATATGTGGCAGCTCGGTGCGCTGTTTTGAGAAGCATCGAGCATACTCTTGAAGAGTTTCTCCCGACTTCTGTTTGCATTTGCTGAGGTCCCACGAGTTCCCGGGCCGTATGTAGGTCCCTTTGAAATTACCCTCGAAGACTTTAACCAAATCGACCCAGTCGTGGATCTGATTTGCTAGAAGTTCCTCGAGCCACCGACGGGCGGTGTCGGAGAGGAAGAGTGGTAGCTATCTGATGATGGCTCGATCATCTCCTCGAGCGCCACCTAACTGACAGGCCAGCCTAAAATCAGCTAACCACAACTCTGGTTTGGTTTCGCCGTTGTATTTTGCGATGCTAGTAGGGGGTCGGAACGGACTGGGCAGGGGCGTGCTGCGGATTGCCCTGCTGAACACCCGTGGGCCTGGTGGCTCGGGGGCCATTCGGTCCTCATCGCTGTCGTACCTCCCACCGCGATGTGCGCTGTAACCGCGCTCTTCCGCGTCTCCATGCCGGCGGTGTCGATTCTCTTCGATGTCATGCCGCGTGTCGTGTCGATGCTGATTGTTGACGGGGAGGACGAGAGTGGTCTTTCTTCCTCGAGGGGGCGGCTGTTGATGGACTGACACTTCCATTTCATTTTGAGGCAGCTCGTCGCGCTTTTCAGTGGCAGCTCCTCGTCGTTGAGAAGCTGAGCTTTTGGCTTGTTGAACTGCCGCCACCTGGAGCAGAGTATGTACCTCGTCTCGAATGCGCCGAGCCTGGGAGTTCGATGGTTCTGGCATGTTGCGCAGTAGCATCGTCGCCGCCACTACATTCTGGCCCGCTCGAGGGAAACGGCTGACAGGCTGCTCTGGCTCTGCGTCTCCGACGATTTGTTGATGTACCTCTCGAGCGCGTCTGCGGACACTTCCGCCCGGCGGGTAGGGCAGGTCTTGCTCAAGGATTTGCTCGAGCAGGACGAGGCGCTCACGGTCTTCGTCGAGCTTCATCTTGAGCTCACGTAGCTGTGCAAGCTGTGCAGCCCTGTCTTCCAGTGGAGGGGGGTCGACCTGTCTGTCGTTCCCAGGCGTCCTGGGGTCTTCTCGTGCTGCAGGGGCTCGACCGCCCGCAGCAGCATCCTGCGTCTCGTCGGTAGTTTCTGCCGCCCCGTCGACGTGATAGCATTCCCTTGTAGGGTCGTAGCTATCAGTCTCGGAGTCAGAGTCCGGCTCGGCGGCGTAGAAACATCCACGTCCCTCCTCCAGCAGCCGTTGCCTGAGTGAGGTGATCGTGTATCGCCCAGGGCCTAGGCGGCGGAGGCCTCACACCTGGGAGAAATCCGGCAGTTCGGACGTCGGCCGTAGTGCTTCAGAGTCACGTGGAAGGACCATTGGTCTCTCCACGTACGTCTGGGCGTTTGGGCATATTGCTCTGGCGAGCGACGCCGCGGCGTTGTCTAATCCGAATGGCAGTGCCCTTCTTGGAGTGAACAACCCGTGTGGAAGTAGCTTAGCAGCGGTGGGGGAGGGCGCGCGAGACACGTCCCCTCCCGTCGTCGTGCGGTGTTGAGCCGTCGTGCCCGCGGTTCCGGCACATGGTGCTGCCGGCTTGTGGCCCACCTCCTGCCTCGCACGAGTTGCCGGTCGTGATGAGGCAGAGGGGCGGCGGTGGTGCTGTCCGTGCCTCTTCTTGGGCGGGGAGGCGTGGTGGCAAGGGCGTCTCGGGGCCCTCAACCGTGCTGGTGCAACACGGGCTCCTCCTGGTCCTTTGACTGAGAGCAAGATCATGTCGTAGCCGAAGCCCGTAGACATGAACTCGAGATTCCCAAACCAAATCACCGTGGAGCGCGGAATCGGCGAGGCGAGAGCAGCCATCTGGAAAGGAGTGGGAAATCGATAAAAACACGCAGGACCCCTACCTGGCGCGCCAACTGTCGGTCTTTTCCCCCCAGGGGGTCACACCAACGAGTAAATTTGTATGCGTGCTCCCTTTCCCAGATGGTGATGCAAGAAGACACAAAGATTTATCCTGGTTCTTGCAAGAGAAGGCCCTACGTCCAGCGGGGGAGGGAAGTTTATATTATCTTGCACCTAAGTGCCTGTACAGGGGCGAATACAAGCGTGGTATGAAGTATGGGAGTTCTACTGCGTTTGGGCGTAGTGCTCTGTCGTTCTCTATTCCCGGGTCTCCCCTTTTATAGCTCCAAGGAGAGACCCAGGGTACATGTATAGGTGTCAGAGTAGGGGTCGACAGAAGCATGGAGCGCTGACCTACTCGAGGCCTCCGTACCGGCGTGGCCTCGAGCCGTCCCGTCTTGGTAGCCTGGTGATGATTACGCGTGCCCCTGCAATCTGTTCTGCGCGCCATCTCGGGCCGGTTCAATGGTCGCATGCTTGTACGGTATGGCGGCAGATCCGGCGGGGTGGTTGCGGTGTTGTCAGTCGACGCCCAGCTCGTCCCCAGGAAGGAACTATGTCTGGTCGAGGGTCGGATGCCGTGCAATGCCCTGATATCCGTAGCGCTGACCTTGGTTGTCTTGAGGGGGTTCCGATTAGACGTTCCATCCATGTTTCCCGTGTCCTGACACGCCCTGGGTCGTTTGGTGGGGAAGGCTGCAAAAAGAACGATGGGACGGGTGCCTGTTTCCTATCACTCTTCCGTGACCAGTGTGTTAGGTGGGAAAGCGGCAGGCGCATTAAATGCCCTGGCTCTCGTGCGCGCGTGAGGCGGCGGACAGTGTCCTTGCGCTCGACGCTTCCCGATTCGCTCGGGCCCGTTTCCGTATTCGACGATAGCTGGCGCTCGATCCTTGATCGATTCGCTCGACGCCATTTCCGTCTTCGAGGCTGCGGTCGTCGATGGCTACGCATATGTATGACCAGAGCGTCGAGTTGAGGGCCTCGACCTGCGTACAGATAATCTCATTATCTGCATCGGTGAGAGTACCCCTTATTGATACCCTAGACAGTAATCCTAGGTGAAGGGGCTCAAGTGGATGCTCGGTTCGGTCTGTTTGGACATAGTGCTAATCTTGATGCAAGATAGGTGCACGGTTTGCATGGAACAGACCATATGCTTGGAAATTAATTTGGATGCACCCGATGGAACTCTTTGATGACGTCTGTCATATGGAATCTCACTTTGGTATGTTTAGAAATAGTGTTAGTTTTGATGCAAGATATGTGCATGGTTTGCGCCTAATGCACCATAGTCTAAGAAACCATTTTGGAAGCACCTGTTGGTACTTCGGTGAAGAGGCTCAAGTGGAAGTCGGTTTGATAAGTTTGGAGATAGTGCTAATCTTGGTGCAAGATAGGTGCATGATTTGCTAGGAACATACCATATGCTTAGAAATCAATTTGGACGCGCCCAATGGAACTCCTAGATGACGTGTGTCATATGGAATCTTGCTACGATCCGTTTGTAGACATTGTAAGTGTAAGTGCAAGATAGGTGCACAGTTTGCGCCTAATGCACTATAGTCTAAGAAACCATTTTGGACGCATTATTTGATACTCTTGGGTGAAGAGGCTCAAGTGGAAGCTTGGTTCGGTCAGTTTGGAGATAGTGCTAATCCTTATGTAAGGTAGGTGCCTGGTTTGCATGGAACATACCATATGCTTGGAAATCAATTTGGATGCACCCGATGGAACTCCTTGACGACGTGTGTCATATGGAATCTCGCTTCGGTCCATTTGGAGACATTGTTGGTTTCGGTGCAAGATAGGTGCACCGTTTGCACCTAATGCACCATAGTCTAAGAAACCATTTTGGACGCACTTATTGGTACTCCTAGGTGAAGGGGCTCAAGTGGATCATCCGTTCGGTCTGTTTAGAGATAGTGCTAGTCTTGATGCAAGATTGGTGCACGATTTGCATGGAACATACGATATGCTTGGAAATCAATTTGCATGTCCCCGATGGACCTCCTTGATGACGTGTGTAATTTGGAATCTCGCTTCGGTCCAATTGCAGACATTGTTAGTTCCGGTGCAAGATAGGGGCACAATTTGCACCTAATGCACTATAGTCTAAGAAACCATTTTGGACGCACTTGTTGGTACTCCTGGGTGAAGTGGCTCAAGTGGATGCTCGGTTCGGTCTATTTGGAGATAGTGCTAGTCTTGATGCAAGATAGATGCATGGTTTGCATGGAACATACGATATGCTTATAAATCAATTAGGACGCACCTGATATAACTCCTTGATGATTTGTGTCATATGGAATCTTGGTTCGGTTCGTTTAGAGACTGTTTGTTTTGGTAGAAGATATGTGCACGGTTTACGCCTAATGCACCATAGGCTAAGAAACCATTTTAGACGCACCCAATGGTACTCGTAGTTGAAGAGGCTTAAGAAGAGGCTCGATTTGGTCTGTTTGGATATAGTGCTAATCTTGATGCAAGATAGTTGCACAGTTTGCATGCAACGTACCATATGTTAAGAAATCAATTTGGACGCACCCAATGGAACTCCTAGATGACGTGTCTCATATAGAATCCTGCTTCAGTCTGTTTGGAGATAATGTTAGTTTCGGTGCAAGATAGGTGCATAGTTTGTGCCTAATGCACCATAGTCTAAGAAACCATTTTTGACACACCTGTTTGTACTCCTACATGAAGAGGCTCAAGTGGAAGCTCGGTTCGAACTGTTTGGAGATAGTGCTAATCTTGATGCAAGATAGGTGCACGGTTTGCATGGAACATACCATATGCTTGGAAATCATTTTGGATGCACCCGATGGAACTCCTTGATGACGTGTGTCATATGGAATCTCACTTGGTCTGTTTAGAAATAGTGTTAGTTCCGGTGCAAGATATGTGCACGGTTTGCGCCTAATGCACCATAGTCTAAGAAACCATTTTGGACGCACCCAATGGAACTCCTAGATGATGTGTGTCATATGAAATCTTGCTTCGGTCCGTTTGTCATATGGAATCTCGCTTCGGTCCATTTGGAGACATTGTTGGTTTCGGTGCAAGATAGGTGCACAGTTTGCACCTAATGCACCATAGTCTAAGAAACCATTTTGGACGCACTTATTGGTACTCCTAGGTGAAGGGGCTCAAGTGGATGCTCTATTCGGTCTGTTTGGAGATAGTGCTAATCTCGATGCAAGATAGGTGCACGATTTGCATGGAACATACCAAATGCTTAGAAATCAGTCTGGACGCACATGATGGAACTCCTAGATGACGTGTGTCATACAAAATCTTGGTTTGGTCTATTTGGAGACAGTGTTAGTTTCGGTGCAAGGTTTGCACATAATGCAGCATAGGCTAAGAAACCATTTTGGACGCACCCGATGGTACTCCTAGGTAAAAAGCTCAAGTGAAAGCTCGATTTGGTCTATTTGGAGATAGTTCTAATCTTGATGCTAGATAGATGCATGGTCTGCATGGAACGTACCATATGCTTAGAAATTAATTTGGACACACCCGATAGAACTCCTTGATGACGTGTGTCATACGGAATCTCGCTTTGGTGTGCTTAGAGATTGTATTAGTTTTGGTGCCAGATATGTGCACGGTTTGCGCCTAATGCACCAAAGTCTAAGAAACCATTTTGGAAGCACCTGTTGGTACTCCTAGGTGAAGAGGCTCAAGTGGAGGCTCGGTTCGGTCTGTTTAGAGATAGTACTAGTCTTGATGCAAGATAGGTGCACGATTTGCATGGAACGTACCATATGCTTGGAAATCAATTTGGACGCACCCGATGGAACTCCTTGATGACGTGTGTAATTTGGAATCTCGCTTCGGTCCATTTGGAGACATTGTTAGTTTCGGTGCAAGATAGGGGCACAGTTTGCACCTAATGCACCATAGTCTAAGAAACCATTTTGGACGCACTTGTTGGTACTCCTAGGTGAAGGGGCTCAAGTGGATGCTCGGTTCGGTCTATTTGGAGATAGTGCTAGTCTTGATACAAGATAAATGCATCGTTTGCATGGAACATACGATATGCTTAGAAATCAATTAGGATGCACCTGATATAACTCCTTGATGATTTGTGTCATATGGAATTTTGGTTCGGTTCGTTTAGAGACAGTGTTAGTTTTGGTAGAAGATATGTGCACGGTTTACGCCTAATGCACCATAGGCTAAAAAACCATTTTAGACGCACCCAATGGTACTCGTAGTTGAAGAGGCTCAAGAGGAGCCTCGATTTGGTCTGTTTGGATATAGTGCTAATCTTGATGCAAGATAGTTGCACAGTTTGCATTCAACGTACCATATGTTAAGAAATCAATTTGAAACCACCCAATGGAACTCCTAGATGACATGTCTCATATGGAATCTTGCTTCGGTCTGTTTGGAGATAATGTTAGTTTCGGTGCAAGATAGGTGCAAAGTTTGTGCCTAATGCACCATAGTCTAAGAAACCATTTTTGACACACCTGTTTGTACTCCTACATGAAGAGGCTCAAGTGGAAGCTCGGTTCGGTCTGTTTGGAGAAAGTGCTAATCTTGATGCAAGATAGGTGCACGGTTTGCATGGAACATACCATATGCTTGGAAATCAATTTGGATGCACCCGATGGAACTCCTTGATGACGTGTGTCATATGGAATCTCTCTTTGGTCTGTTTAGAAACAGTGTTAGTTTCGGTGCAAGATAGGTGCATGGTTTGCCCCGAATGCACCATAGTCTAAGAAACCATTTTGGAAGCACATGTTGGTACTTCGGTGAAGAGGGTCAAGTGGAAGCTCGGTTTGATCTGTTTGGAGATAGTGCTAATCTTGATGCAAGATAGATGCAAGGTCTGCATGGAACATACCATATGCTTAGAAATTAATTTAGACACACTCGATAGAACTCGTTCATGATGTGTGTCATAAGGAATCTCGCTTTGGTGTGCTTAGAGACAGTATTAGTTTCGGTGCAAGATATGTGCACGGTTTGCGCCTAATGCACCAAAGTCTAAGAAACCATTTTGGAAGCACCTGTTGGTACTCCTAGGTGAAGAGGCCCAAGTGGAGGCTCGGTTCGGTCTGTTTAGAGATAGTGCTAATCTTGATGCAAGATAGGTGCACGATTTGCATGGAACATACCATATGCTTAGAAATAAATTTGGATGCACCAGATGGAACTCCTAGATGACATGTGTCATATGAAATCTCACTTCGATCCGTTTAGAGACAGTGTTAGTTTCGGTGCAAGATAGGTGCACGGTTTGCACCTAATTCACCATAGGATAAGAAACCATATTGGACACACCCGATGGTACTCCTAGGTCAAGGGGCTCAAGTGAAAGCTCAGTTTGGTCTGTTTGGAGATAGAGCTAATCTTGATGCAAGATAGATGCACGGTTTGCATAGAACATAAGATATGGTCAGAAATCAATTAGGACGCACCTGATATAACTCCTTGATGATGTGTGTCATATGGAATCTTGCTTCGGTTCGTTTAGAGATAGTGTTAGTTTTGGTAGAAGATATGTGCACGGTTTACGCCTAATACACCATAGGCTAAGAAACCATTTTAGACGCATCCGATGGTACTCGTAGTTCAAGAGGCTCAAGTGGTGGCCCGATTTGGTCTATTCAGAAATAGTGCTAATCTTGATGCAAGATAGTTGCACAGTTTGCATGGACGTACCATATGTTAAGAAATCAATTTGGACGCACCCAATGGAACTCCTAGGTGACGTGTGTCATATGGAATCTCGCTTCGGTCCGTTTGGAGACAATGTTAGTCTCGGTGCAAGATAGGTGCATAGTTTGTGCCTAATGCACCATAGTCTAAGAAACCATTTTTGACGCACCTATTTGTACTCCTAGATGAAGAGGCTCAAGTGGAAGCTCGGTTCGGTCTGTTTGGAGATAGTGCTAATCTTGATGCAAGATAGGTGCACGGTTTGCATGGAACATACCATATGCTTGGAAATCAATTTGGATGCACCCGATGGAACTCCTTGATGACGTGTGTCATATGGAATCTCTCTTTGGTCTATTTAGAAAGTGTTAGTTTCGGTGCAAGATATGTGCATGGTTTACGCCTAATGCACCGTAGTCTAAGAAACCATTTTGGAAGCACCTGTTGGTACTTCGGTGAAGAGGGTCAAGTGGAAGCTTGGTTTGATCTGTTTGGAGATAGTGCTAATTCTGATGCAAGATAGATGCACGGTCTGCATGGAACGTACCATATGCTTAGAAATTAATTTAGACACACCGGATAGAACTCCTTCATGATGTGTGTCATATGGAATCTCGCTTTGGTGTGCTTAGAGACAGTATTAGTTTCGGTGCAAGATATGTGCACCGTTTGCGCCTAATGCACCGAAGTCTAAGAAACCATTTTGGAAGCACCTGTTGGTACTCCTAGGTGAAGAGGCCCAAGTGGAGGCTCGGTTCGGTCTGTTTAGAGATAGTGCTAATCTTGATGCAAGATAGGTGCACGATTTGCATGGAACATACCATATGCTTAGAAATAAATTTGGATGCACCAGATGGAACTCCTAGATGACATGTGTCATATGAAATCTCACTTCGATCCGTTTAGAGACAGTGTTAGTTTCGGTGCAAGATAGGTGCACGGTTTGCACCTAATTCACCATAGGATAAGAAACCATATTGGACACACCCGATGGTACTCCTAGGTCAAGGGGCTCAAGTGAAAGCTCAGTTTGGTCTGTTTGGAGATAGAGCTAATCTTGATGCAAGATAGATGCACGGTTTGCATAGAACATAAGATATGGTCAGAAATCAATTAGGACGCACCTGATATAACTCCTTGATGATGTGTGTCATATGGAATCTTGCTTCGGTTCGTTTAGAGATAGTGTTAGTTTTGGTAGAAGATATGTGCACGGTTTACGCCTAATACACCATAGGCTAAGAAACCATTTTAGACGCATCCGATGGTACTCGTAGTTCAAGAGGCTCAAGTGGTGGCCCGATTTGGTCTATTCAGAAATAGTGCTAATCTTGATGCAAGATAGTTGCACAGTTTGCATGGACGTACCATATGTTAAGAAATCAATTTGGACGCACCCAATGGAACTCCTAGGTGACGTGTGTCATATGGAATCTCGCTTCGGTCCGTTTGGAGACAATGTTAGTCTCGGTGCAAGATAGGTGCATAGTTTGTGCCTAATGCACCATAGTCTAAGAAACCATTTTTGACGCACCTATTTGTACTCCTAGATGAAGAGGCTCAAGTGGAAGCTCGGTTCGGTCTGTTTGGAGATAGTGCTAATCTTGATGCAAGATAGGTGCACGGTTTGCATGGAACATACCATATGCTTGGAAATCAATTTGGATGCACCCGATGGAACTCCTTGATGACGTGTGTCATATGGAATCTCTCTTTGGTCTATTTAGAAAGTGTTAGTTTCGGTGCAAGATATGTGCATGGTTTACGCCTAATGCACCGTAGTCTAAGAAACCATTTTGGAAGCACATGTTGGTACTTCGGTGAAGAGGGTCAAGTGGAAGCTCGGTTTGATCTGTTTGGAGATAGTGCTAATCTTGATGCAAGATAGATGCAAGGTCTGCATGGAACATACCATATGCTTAGAAATTAATTTAGACACACTCGATAGAACTCGTTCATGATGTGTGTCATAAGGAATCTCGCTTTGGTGTGCTTAGAGACAGTATTAGTTTCGGTGCAAGATATGTGCACGGTTTGCGCCTAATGCACCAAAGTCTAAGAAACCATTTTGGAAGCACCTGTTGGTACTCCTAGGTGAAGAGGCCCAAGTGGAGGCTCGGTTCGGTCTGTTTAGAGATAGTGCTAATCTTGATGCAAGATAGGTGCACGATTTGCATGGAACATACCATATGCTTAGAAATAAATTTGGATGCACCAGATGGAACTCCTAGATGACATGTGTCATATGAAATCTCACTTCGATCCGTTTAGAGACAGTGTTAGTTTCGGTGCAAGATAGGTGCACGGTTTGCACCTAATTCACCATAGGATAAGAAACCATATTGGACACACCCGATGGTACTCCTAGGTCAAGGGGCTCAAGTGAAAGCTCAGTTTGGTCTGTTTGGAGATAGAGCTAATCTTGATGCAAGATAGATGCACGGTTTGCATAGAACATAAGATATGGTCAGAAATCAATTAGGACGCACCTGATATAACTCCTTGATGATGTGTGTCATATGGAATCTTGCTTCGGTTCGTTTAGAGATAGTGTTAGTTTTGGTAGAAGATATGTGCACGGTTTACGCCTAATACACCATAGGCTAAGAAACCATTTTAGACGCATCCGATGGTACTCGTAGTTCAAGAGGCTCAAGTGGTGGCCCGATTTGGTCTATTCAGAAATAGTGCTAATCTTGATGCAAGATAGTTGCACAGTTTGCATGGACGTACCATATGTTAAGAAATCAATTTGGACGCACCCAATGGAACTCCTAGGTGACGTGTGTCATATGGAATCTCGCTTCGGTCCGTTTGGAGACAATGTTAGTCTCGGTGCAAGATAGGTGCATAGTTTGTGCCTAATGCACCATAGTCTAAGAAACCATTTTTGACGCACCTATTTGTACTCCTAGATGAAGAGGCTCAAGTGGAAGCTCGGTTCGGTCTGTTTGGAGATAGTGCTAATCTTGATGCAAGATAGGTGCACGGTTTGCATGGAACATACCATATGCTTGGAAATCAATTTGGATGCACCCGATGGAACTCCTTGATGACGTGTGTCATATGGAATCTCTCTTTGGTCTATTTAGAAAGTGTTAGTTTCGGTGCAAGATATGGGCATGGTTTACGCCTAATGCACCGTAGTCTAAGAAACCATTTTGGAAGCACCTGTTGGTACTTCGGTGAAGAGGGTCAAGTGGAAGCTTGGTTTGATCTGTTTGGAGATAGTGCTAATTTTGATGCAAGATAGATGCACGGTCTGCATGGAACGTACCATATGCTTAGAAATTAATTTAGACACACCGGATAGAACTCCTTCATGATGTGTGTCATATGGAATCTCGCTTTGGTGTGCTTAGAGACAGTATTATTTTCGGTGCAAGATATGTGCGCGGTTTGCGCCTAATGCACCAAAGTCTGAGAAACCATTTTGGAAGCACCTGTTGGTACTCCTAGGTGAAGAGACTCAAGTGGAGGCTCGGTTCGGTCTGTTTAGAGATAGTGCTAATCTTGATGCAAGATAGGTGCACGATTTGCATGGAACATACCATATGCTTAGAAATCAATTTGGATGCACCAGATGGAACTCCTAGATGACATGTGTCATATGAAATCTCACTTCGATCCGTTTAGAGACAGTGTTAGTTTCGGTGCAAGATAGGTGCACGGTTTGCAACTAATTCACCATAGGATAAGAAACCATATTGGACACACCCGATGGTACTCCTAGGTCATATGGAATCTCGCTTCGGTCCATTTGGAGACATTGTTAGTTTCGGTGCAAGATAGGTGCACAGTTTGCACCTAATGCACCATACTCTAAGAAACCATTTTGGACGCACTTGTCGGTACTCCTAGGTGAAGGGGCTCAAGTGGATGCTCGGTTCGGTCTGTTTGGAGATAGTGCTAATCTTGATGCAAGATAGGTGCACGGTTTGCATGGAACAACCAAATGCTTGGAAAACAATCTCGACGCACATGATGGAACTCCTAGATGACGTGTGTCATACGAAATCTTGCTTCGGTCTCTTTGGAGACAGTATTAGTTTCCGTGCAAGATATGTGCACGGTTTGCGTCTAATGCACCAAAGTCTAAGAAACTATTTTGGAAGCACCTGTTGGTACTCCTAGGTGAAGAGGCTCAGGTGGAGGCTCGGTTTGGTTTGTTTAGAGATAGTGCTAATCTTGATACGAGATAGGTTCACGATTTGCATGGAACATACCATATGCTTAGAAATCAATATGGATGCACTAGATGGAACTCCTAGATGACATGTGTCATATGGAATCTGACTTTTGGTCCGTTTAGAGACAGTGTTAGTTTCGTTGCAAGATAGGAGCACGGTTTGCACCTAATGCACCATAGGATAATAAACCATTTTGGACGCACCCGATGGTACTCCTAGGTCAAGGGGCTCAAGTGAAAGCTCAGTTTGGTCTGTTTGGAGATAGTGCTAATATCGATGCAAGACAGATGCACGGTTTGCATGGAACATACGATACGGTCAGAAATCAATTAGGACACGCCTGATATGTGTGTCATATGGAATCTTGCTTCGGTTCGTTTAGAGATAGTGTTAGTTTTAGTAGAAGATATGTGCACGGTTTAAGCCTAATGCACCATATGCTAAGAAACCATTTTAGACACATCCGAGGCTACTCGTAGTTGAAGAGGCTCAAGTGGAGGCTCGATTTGGTCTGTTCAGATATAGTGCTAATCTTGATGCAAGATAGTTGCACAGTTTGCATGGAACGTACCATATGTTAAGAAATCAATTTGGACACACCCAATGGAACTCCTAGATGACGTGTGCCAAATGGAATCTCGCTTCGGTCTGTTTGGAGACAATGTTAGTTTCGGTGCAAGATAGGTGCATAGTTTGTGCCTAATGCACCATAGTCTAAGAAACAATTTTTGACGCACCTATTTGTACTCCTAGATGAAGAGGCACAAGTGGAAGCACGGTTCGGTCTGTTTGGAGATAGTGCTAATCTTGATGCAAGATAGGTGCACGGTTTGCATGGAACATACCATATGCTTGGAAATTAATTTAGACACACCGGATAGAACTCCTTCATGATGTGTGTCATATGGAATCTCGCTTTGGTGTGCTTAGAGACAGTATTAGTTTCGGTGCAAGATATGTGCACGGTTTGCGCCTAATGCACCAAAGTCTAAGAAACCATTTTGGAAGCACCTGTTGGTACTCCTAGGTGCAGAGGCTCAAGTGGAGGCTCGGTTCGGTCTGTTTAGAGATAGTGCTAATCTTGATGCAAGATAGGTGCACGATTTGCATGGAACATACCATATGCTTAGAAATCAATTTGGATGCACTAGATGGAACTCCTAGATGACATGTGTCATATGGAATCTGACTTTGGTCCGTTTAGAGACAGTGTTAGTTTCGGTGCAAGATAGGAGCACGGTTTGCACCTAATGCACCATAGGATAAGAAACCATTTTGGACGCACCCGATGGTACTCCTAGGTCAAGGGGCTCAAGTGAAAGCTCAATTTGGTCTATTTGGAGATAGTGCTAATCTCGATGCAAGATAGATGCACGGTTTGCACGGAACATACGATTTGGTCAAAAATCAATTAGGACGCACCTGATATAACTCCTTGATGATGTGTGTCATATGGAATCTTACTTCGGTTCATTTAGAGATAGTGTTAGTTTTGGTGGAAGATATGTGCACGGTTTACGCCTAATGCACCATAGGCTAAGAAACCATTTTAGACGCATCTGATGGTACTCGTAGTTGAAGAGGCTCATGTGGAGGCTCGATTTGGTCTATTCAGATATAGTGCTAATCTTGATGGAAGATAGTTGCACAGTTTGCATAGAACGTACCATATGTTAAGAAATCAATTTGGATGCATATAATAGATCTCCTAGATGACGTGTCTCATATGGAATCTCGCTTTAGTCTATTCGGAGACAATGTTAGTTTCGGTGCAAGATAGGTGCGTTGTTTGTGCCTAATGCACCATAGTCTAAGAAACCATTTTTGACGCACCTATTTGTACTCCTAGATGAAGAGGCTCAAGTGGAAGCTTGGTTCGGTCTGTTTGGAGATAGTGCTAATCTTGATGCAAGATAGGTGCACGATTTGCATAGAACATACCATATGCTTGGAAATCAATTTGGATGCACCCGATGAAACTCCTTGATGACGTGTGTCATATGGAATCTTGCTTTGGTCTGTTTAGAAACAATGTTTGTTTTGGTGCAAGATATGTGCATGGTTTGCGCCTAATGCACCATAGTCTAAGAAACCATTTTGGAGGCACCTGTTGGTACTTCGGTGAAGAGGCTAAAGTGGAAGCTCGGTTTGATCTGTTTGGAGATAGTGCTAATCTTGATGCAAGGTAGGTGCATGATTTGCAAGAAACATACCATATGCTTAGAAATCAATTTAGACGCACCCAATGGAACTCCTAGATGTCGTGTGTCATATGGAATCTTGCTTTGGTCCGTTCGTAGACATTGCAAGTTTTAGTGCAAGACAGGTGCACAGTTTGCGCCTAATGCACGGTCTAGGAAACTATTTTGGATTCACTATTTGCTACTCCTGGGTGGAGAGGCTCAAGTGGAAGCTTGGTTTGGATAGTTTGGAGATAGTGCTAATCCTTATGCAAGGTAGGTGCATGGTTTGCATGGAACATATCATATGCTTGGAAATCAATTTGGATGCACCCGATGGAACTCCTTGATGACGTGTGTCATATGGAATCTCGCTTCGGTCCATTTGCAGATATTGTTAGTTTCGGTGCAAGATAGGTGCACAGTTTGCACCTAATGCACCATAGTCTAAGAAACCATTTTGGACGCACTTGTTAGTACTCCTAGGTGAAGGGCCTCAAGTGGACGCTCGGTTCGGTCTGTTTGGAGATAGTGCTAATCTTAATGCAAGATAGGTGCACGGTTTGCATGGAACATACCAAATGCTTGGAAATCAATCTGCACGCACATGATGGAACTCCTAGATGACGTGTGTCATATGAAATCTTGCTTCAGTCTGTTTGGAGATAGTGTTAGTTTCTGTGCAAGATAGGTGCAAGGTTTGCACATAATGCAGCATGTAACAGAACCGACCAAATTATAAGAGATTAAGCCTAACAATGACCATTTGCATAGTCAAACCATCAGGCTTAAGCCCATATAATCCCGGTAGTCCGTGAAATCTCGAAGAATTTCAAACCACACATCGCATAACAGCCAAGATCGTAATAAGTTTAGCGGTCGCCATCCACAAGTACATCCAGATTACAACATTCATAAAATACATCGGAGTGCTTAAAGTTATTACAAACCAAGTTTTTCAAGTAGCAGAAGCTTCATAGTTCGAAAATACGACACACACGCTTAGTCTGATACAGTGCCATAGTTCGGTCATTCCCACAAAAGCAAAAGAAGAGACGGAGTGACCATCGCCCTTGGTCTAGTCATCACCCATGGCTAGGTACAGACAGAGGATGCAATAACCATAGTACATTTGACCATCTGCAAAACAACATGGGAGTAGAACCCTAAGTACGAGAAGGTACTCAGCTAGACTTACCCGTCATAAACTTAAAACAAAGACTCATCAAGGATCATTAAGGCTATATAGTGGGGTAGCTGACAACCATTTGCCAAAACCGCAGTATTTCACTATCATAACCTACATAAGTATCTCTTCTTTTAGTCTGCTCAAGTTGAAAGTATCATTACCTATTATCTAGGTTTGCACCTGCACTATTACAAGCAAGTATGAGACTATGATAGTACCTCATCATAGCATTTCTTAAAACCATTCATCATTATAACCCAAGTGTTCCATAGTCCTTACTACGAGGACAGGGCTCATGTCAAGTGCTCACTATCCAAGAGCGATGGCGATTCGAATCGATTTCTAACCAGCTGGCGAATTTATTCCCCACACAAACCACACTCACTGATCAAGTGAGCTACAGGTCACCGTGTTGCACTATCCAGGACCAATTCGCGGGTTCGACAGGCACCGCCCGTACCCGAGGACCGTTCCGGCGACCGAGGTATCCAAGGTATACCAATGTTGCGCGCCGCGCCCTCGTCGTTCTCCTCAACCATCACCAATACAGCGCGTACATCGGGCCGATTCCCGGCCCGGATAGTGCTCAGGCTTTGCGGTCGGAACGACTTATCCTTCCAGCTAAATGTGGGGCATGCGTTCAACATGACAAGAGGGCCGTCAACGATCGGTCCTTAAGCGACACAGGCAGGGGCACTATGGTCAACCCACCATAAGACCCTGCCCGGTCTCCAAATTCATTCCACACTTGGTCATTCTTTTCCCGAGCAACCAATGCTTAATCAAGCAGGTATTCACCTATATCTCGCAGGTGACAGGAAATCACCCGACTTCTACCGGACTAAGCAAGCTAAGCACAGACTCCGTTCCTATCTACATAGGACAAGGTGGGTGAACAAGTAGGGATAACAAGGAGTACACATGCAGCAACGGTATCAGGCAACTCCTATCACTTAATATGCAATACAGTAGAACAAGTATAGTACTTCATATAAGTTAGCGAGGATAGGGAGACTTAGAATGCTCCGGGGCTTGCCTTTCTCAAAGGTGCTGGGTCGGTGATCTGGACACTCCTGCAGTTCCTCTCCGGGTTCCGGTACTTCCGGAGGTTCCTGCTCCTAAATCTCCTCTGGCTCCTCAGGTCCCACCTCGTTCTCCTGCGAGCCTGTATGATGCATGTGTGCTCATGAGTAGAGTGCGAGATGCCCGAGGGATGCTTGTATGAGAAAGTACTAAAGAAATCATGACATGATGCATAGGTGATGTACTTGGTCATGCTTATTACAAGGTAGTGAACATCATCCAAGAACAATTAACTGAATCAAGCATCTATTGCATTCTCTTCTACAAATATTTTTCAAATGCAACCAGCAACCCCCATGATGCTTCAAAGATACACCAAACCCAACTTATTCCATTCAACCTACATACACAACCATTCATAATTTTCTTTATTCATTTCTAGGCCCATTAAAAATCATATGCAATTCTGTTCATCAATAAATTTCACAAAAATTACAGGAGACTACCAGCTAAGCATAAAGTCTACTGTAAATTTTTCATAATTTTTGGTTACTTACTTTGAGCCACAAAAATCACAAGATTAATTAATAAGGTAAGTATAATCACCCTACTGTGATATAAGTGTCAAACAACAGATTTCATATTTTCACAATTTGTCTAATATCATAAGAAACACCCACAAAATTTTCCAGATTTATTGCATGATCCAATTAATTATTAAAAATCATAAATCACTGCCATGCAAGCATTTAAATTACCATAAATTCATTTATACACCAAATAATATGTAGCAATATTTTACCAGTGAGTAAACACTCATGCAAAGCTAACAAAACAAGTTTCACATTTTTCAGAGCCATATTCTATTTACTATGCATTTTCCAAATTTAACAAAATCATGGATTAAATATATTCACACAGAAAAGTTACTTAATCATGACATGCAAACATACTAGGCTATAGATCTGGAAACAGGAAACACACCAAAATTTATTTTACAATTTTTGGAGCTATATTCATCAAGATATGGATTTTTGAACATTTAAATCATTTACTGGAAAAACTTTAAAAACGGAAAGCCACCTAAAACGCTAAGCGCACCCGGATTCACACCCTCGGAGTCACTGACAGGCGGGACACGCGAGTCAGGGGACCCCACCTGTCATCCACCCCGTGACCCCGCGGCCAAAGATCGGCCGGAATCTCGCCGCCGTTGAGGTTTCCGGCGACACCGTGAGCACCTACGGCTTCGCGAGAACGAGACGAGTCCAACCGTACCCTCTTTGGCACCGGACGAGCACCGGAACTACCTCGCCGTCGCGAATGGCGGACGCGGCGGCGCTGCTCGCCGTGGTCCGGCCGTTTCACGGCGGTAGAGCGTAAGCTAGCGACGGGAAAAGGTGCGCGAGGCCAAGGCGGATCCAAAGCACCTACGAACGCAATCAGAGACAGAGAGGAGAGGGAGAACTGTGCGAGCCGAGAGGTCGCCGGAGCTCCGACTCACTCCGGTGAGCTCTAGCGGGCACGCAGGGCTTACCGAGCGCGGAAGAGCGCAAGCACGCGACGCGGAAGGACGAGGCGGAGCCGGTGGTGGTCGCGAAGAGGAAGGAGAGGGCCGGAGCTGGCCGGGAGAGGAGCTCCGAGCCGTCGGCGGCTATGGCGTGTGGCGGAGCGGCGAGCGCTGCGCGAGAGCGAGCAGAGAGGCGAGAGCGAGCGGTGGAGGGCACAAATGGGAGCGGGGGCTTCGGCGGACGCGACCAGGGGCTCCTGGTGGCCGACCAGGGCTTCTCCTCGCCGTCGCATGCCCGCCACGCGGCGGCCAGGCTCTGCCGGCGCGCCACGGCGGCACGGCGAGGACGTCCGCGCGCGCGGACGCGGGCGCGAGCGTGGGGAGGGGGAAGGGGAAGGCGCGGGCGGGCCAGGCCGGCTTCGGCCAGCGGGCCAGAAGTGAGGCCGCGGCCTCCTAGCGCCCCCTTTTCCCTTTCCTATATATATATATATTTTGAATTTCTTTTCTCAAATTCTCTTATAAATTCATTTTGGCCATTTTCAAATCATTTTCACCACTTTCTCCCAAAGGCAAAGTTGTTCCAAACTAAAAACTCTACAACTTTGCTTTAATAAGCAAAACCAAATTCCAAATAGAATTTGAATTACAAATTAAAACTTAGTTCTAGGTTTTTAAATAAATTCTTTTTGGATATTTTGTATAAATTCCATTTCTCAAATTCCATAGCTCCAAAAATTACACAAAAATATTCTAAATTCTTCTTACACATAAATCAACCTAGTTTGAATATTTCACAATTTTAGGAGCAAGCATCATATTTTTGACATATTTATAACTCATGAAGTGAAGCACATAAAATCATAATTTGAAAAGAGTGTCATGCTCATGAGGCTTATGCTTGATGGGAATGCTTATGCATGACTTTGATGAGACTAAGTGCATGCTTAACACCTAGGGTGTTACAGCCCTTCCCCCCTTAGGGAAATCTCGTCCCGAGATTTTGGGTTACTAACCATTTCTTATGAAATTTTGGATAAACTGTTTTTAAGTAATCCTCTGTTTCCCAGGTGGCATCCCTATCGTCATGATGACTCCACACCACCTTGTATGTTCGAACAACTCTGTTTCGGGTTACGCGTTCCTTGGTATCCACAATTTCCACTGGCTGCTCTTTATACTCCAAGTCTGCTTTTAATTTGATCCCCCTAGGTTCAATTCTTTGCTCCGGCACCTTCAAACATTTGCGCAGTTGCGACACATGGAAGACCGGAAAGATCGAGCTCATCTCTTCAGGTAACTAAATCTTATAGGCTACTGGGCCTTTCCTCTCTAGCACTTGGTACGGTCCCACATATCTGGGTGCAAGCTTGCTTCGAACTCGGAAACGTTGAACTTTCTTCATGGGCGTAACCTTGAGGTACACATAATCACCTACGTTGAATTCAAGTGGTCTTCTTCTCTTATCCGCATAACTCTTTTGTCGTGACTGTGCCGCTTGCATATGCTGCTGTATGATCTGCACCTTTTTCTCGGCATCTTTTTACAAAGTCGATACCATAGTATCTTCTTTCACCAGGTTCAACCCAGTTTAACGGAGTTCTACATCTTCGACCATACAAAGCTTCAAACGGGGCCATCTTGATACTCTCTTGATAACTATTATTGCATGAGAACTCGGCCAAAGGTAACCATGATTCCCACGATCCCCTAGATGATAGCACACAGGCCCTCAGCATATCTTCTAACACTTGATTTAGCCTCTCAGTTTGGCCTGAAGTCTGGGGATGATAGGCCGTGCTTCTTATCAGACTGGTCCCCAAACTCTTATGCATGCGCTCCCAGAAGTAAGCGGTGAACTGCGGTCCTCTATCTGATATGATGGCCTTGGGAATACCATGCAACTTGACAATCTCAGCCATATATATATCGGCATACTCAGGAGGTCGGTAGCGAGTCTTCACAGGAATGAAATGGGCCGATTTGGTCAATCGATCTATGATTACCCAAATCGAGTCATTCCCCTTCCTTGTGGTTGGTAAACCTGTGATAAAGTCCATACTGACCTCTTCCCATTTCCACTCTGGAACTGATAACGGTTGTAACAGACCTGCAGGTTTCATATGGATGGCCTTAACTCTGCAACACATGTCACAACGGGCCACATACGCAGCTATTTCTTTCTTCATCTTGGTCCACCAAAAGTGGGGTCTTAGATCTTGATACATTTTGCTACTGCCAGGATGAATAGAGAGCTTGGAGAGATGGGCTTCATCCATGATGCGATTCTTCAATTCCCGATCTTTCGGGACTACTAACCGATGTTGAAACCACAGTACCCCCTTCTCATCAACTCGAAACTGAGTTTTTGGGTCATCTTTGATCTTTTCTTTGATGTGGAAAATACCCTTGTCGGTTTTCTGACCTTCAATGACTTGACTCTCGAGTGAACAACTGAGTTGTATGTGACATAAGACTTCAGGATGCATGAGATTGAACCCATCTTCAAACAACGGTTGAACCACCTGATAGTGCGGTTTACGACTCAAAACATCTGCTACTACATTAGCCTTGCCCGAATGATAGTGAACTTCCAGATCATAGTCCTTGATCAGCTCTAACCACCGTCGTTGCCTCATATTTAGCTCGGACTGAGTGAAGATGTACTTCAAACTCTTGTGATCGGTGTAAATGTGACACTTATTTCCTAGCAGATAATGTCTCCAAATCTTCAAGGCATGCACCATTGCTGCTAACTCGAGGTCGTGCGTTGGGTAATTGACTTCATGCTTTCTCAGCTGTCGGGAAGCATAAGCTATCACCCTGCCATCTTGCATCAACACACATCCCAGGCCACTCTTCGATGCGTCACAAAACACATCAAAAGGCTTCTCTATATTGGGTTGCGCCAGAACGGGAGCAGTGGTTAGCAACTTTCGCAAGGTGCGGAAGGCTAACTCACACCCTTCCGTCTAGACGAACTTATGATCCTTTCGTAGCAAACTTGTCATTGGCTTAGCAATCTTGGAGAAGTCAGGTATGAAACGACGATAATACCCGGCCAGACCAAGAAAACTTCTAACTTCCGAGACAGAAGTTGGTGCCTTCCAGTCCATAACTTCCTGCACTTTTGATGGATCCACAGCAATCCCTTCTTCAGACAGAATGTGCCCTAGGAAAGGAACTTTCTTTAACCATAACTCACACTTGTTGAACTTGGCATACAACTGATGCTCTCGTAATCGTGTCAGCACGATTCTTAGATGCTCGACGTGATCTTGTTCATTTTCTGAATACACCAGAATATCATCAATAAACACCACAACAAACTTATCCAATTCTGGCATAAAGACTGAATTCATCAGATACATAAAGTATGCAGGAGCATTTGTCAGCCCAAAGGACATGACAAGATACTCATACAACCCATATCTGGTGGAAAAAGCAGTCTTCGGGATATCTTGTGGACGAATCTTGATTTGATGATATCCAGACCTCAAATCTATTTTAGAAAACACTCTGGCCTTGGATAACTGATCAAACAGGATATCAATCCTTGGCAAGGGATACCTATTCTTGATTGTTACGGCATTGAGTGGACGATAGTCCACGCACATGCGCAACGATTGATCCTTCTTTTTCACAAACAACGCTGGACAACCCCATTCCGACGAGCTTGGCCGGATGAACCCTTTATCCAGTAATTCCTTTAGCTGATTTTTCAACTCAGCGAGTTCGTTTGGGGGCATCCGGTACGGCCTCCTAGATATTGGTGCTGTACCCGGTATCAACTCGATTGCAAACTCCACTTCCCTATCTGGGGGAAGTCTTGGTAAATCCTCAGGAAACACATCAGAGAACTCACATACCACGGGTATGTGTTCTAGAGGAACTACCTGTACTGCACATGAAAGGCTGGCGAAGTCCAACCGTCTAGGTAGCTTGACCTGAAGCACACCCTTCCCTTGCGGGTCTCTAAGGGAAAGAGTTCTATTCCCGGCATCTATAACCGCGCCCCAGTCAGTCATCTTGTTCATTCCAATGATGACATCGAAAACCAGTCCTGGCATAACCACAAGGTTTACACGAAACCTCCGGCCACTGATATCCAAAGTAACTCCTGTTACTATTTTATTAGTCAACACATCGGCTCCGGCTGAGCTGATGCGATAGCCATAACCTAACTCAGTAACTGGCTGGTTATGCTTTTGTGCAAATGCTTGGCTCATGAATGAATGCGATGATCCAGAATCAAACAAAACAACTGCGAGATGTTGGTTGACAGGAAACATACCAGCTATTACCGGTTCTCCTTCCGGAATTTCCTCGATCGAGGTATGATGCACATGAGCTGGATAGGTTGGTTGTTGCCTTTTGGGGTAGGGACATTCCTTAGCAAAGTGCCCCATCTTGTGGCAGTTATAGCATGGACCTTTGGGCGCATTGTTGGCGGCAGGTGCTGCGGCCTGGATTGCCTTCGGCTTGGCAGGGGCTATCGCCACCTTGTACGGCTTCTGCTGTGTTGGATGTCCGGTGTTCCTTCTCTGCGGCGGTCGGAATCTAGCACCTGGGGTAGGAGGACGATACGGCTGTCGCCCTACCACCGGTGCCCTAGACTGGGATGATCCGGCATCAAAAGCCCTCTTACGAGACTTGGATGCACTGTAGTTGTTGTTATTGTTCTCTTGGGTCAGACAGTCACTGATATAGGCATTGAAAGTAGCCCTGGCCCCTGTACCCATGGTCTTCAGCATCTTTGGATTCAAGCCCCTCTGGAAACTAGCAATCTTCTTGGCCTCCATGTTCACAAACTCGGGGGCATAGCGAGCGAGATTATTGAAAGCGTGTAGGTACTCCTTCACAGATTTCGTCCCCTGGGACAGCCTCATGAACTCCCCAACCTTCATTTCAACCACGCCAGGAGGAATATAATTTCCCCGGAAGGCGGTGGTGAAGCAGTTCCAGGTGATTGGGGTCCCCTCTGGGTAGGTGGTACGATGGTGGGACCACCAAATCCCAGCAGGTCCTTGCAACTGATGTGCCGCATACTCAGCCTTAAGTTCTTCGGTCATCCGAAGAAGACGAAACTTCTGCTCCATGGTGTTGATCCACTCATCTGCTTCGAGCGGTTCCAAAGCCTCCTTGAAGATTGGTGGCTTGGTATCAATGAAGTCCTTGAACGAACTGTACTGGTTGACTTCACGGCCGCCCTGGTTATCCCCACGACGGGTGTTGTCAGCTAAGTTGCGCAGAGCTTCTTCCATGTTGCGCTGCATCTGTTCTATGTTGCGTTGGATCCCCAGAAACTGCGCGAAAAACACGTCCGCAGTGTACGGAGGAGGCGGTGGTGGTGGCGGTGTTGGTGCTCTGTCCTCATTCCGTTGAGCCCCACCTCCGGATGTACCTGCTCCAAGGCCCGGATTGCTGTTACCCCCGCCACGTGTTTGCACCATCTGCATACGCCAATGATAAGCAATCGTTAGGAGTTGCCATCAATGGTAGAAAATGCGTAAAATCGTGCCGTACTGAATTTACTGAGGAAATAAATTCACACAATAAACAAAGGCACAACAACTCATCATCCACGCACAACATCACTAACAGATTACTTAACATTCACGCAACAAGGTTCGCATACATCCAACGTGCCAGCATACATACACTGGACTTTCAGCATTAACTCATAAGTCTTACATAGCCCAGATCCAAAAGTACACGACATGCCATGCAACACACATCACAAAAGAAGAAGGACTAGCTCTAGAGCCCTAGCATCTACTCGCTATGGTCACTGTCCATGCCGGAGCCATCCTCATCCTCATCACCACTAGCAGCTGCTCCCATCTCGAGATCCGCGTCCATCTCGTCCTCAGAGTCTAGCTCAGCTGCTCCAGGCAGGTGGTGAGGGTGGAGCTGGTTATGCAGCTGGTGGATCTCCTCATACAAGTTCTCATTGTACTCAGCATTAGCTAGCTGCTGCTCTAGCTCCAGCTGTCGGGCCCTCAAAGTGTCCTCCTCGTGCCAGGCTTCATTCCTCTGTCCAAGCACATGGACTAGCATGCGCTCGCAGTTCCTGTGAGCAGTAGTCACCCTGTCCTTCTGCTCCCGTACTGCAAGCAGGTCCTGACTCAACTCACTGTTCTTCTGGACTGCCTGGTATGTCTCTCTGGTCACACGGGCCAACTCTGCCTGTAGCCTCTCAACCTCAGAGTCGAACTCACGTTGCAACTGACGCTTCTCATCCTGGACGGTGAGAAGAGACCCGGACAAGCGACCCAAACAACGCTCTAGGCCTCCATAGGTCTTCATCAACGCGTACATGGCACTCATAGCTGCACTGTCACTGTGCTGGTCCTCATCCGCACTCCTCTCTAGAGCATTTACCTCGGACTGATCCCACACCGAAGTGTAGGGGTCACCCCGGGGAAACTCCCCAGCGAAAGCGTGGGCCAGCTCCTGTGGAAACCTCTCCATGAGGTCCCTCAGAACTGCGAAAGCTGCCCTGCTGGCACCGTGGAAAGGCGTGACACCTCGGGACTCGTACACCCAGCCGCCCCAAGCAGGGTCTCCTCCACTGGTAGGGACAACTGCCTCCATCCCCACCAGGGTCTCGTCACCAAGCGGCTCCTTATCCCAATAGTAGCGAGGCTCCCTTCCTTCAGGATACCCCATCGAGCTGAGCACCCTCCAAAGCAAAGTGGGCATCCCAAACTCCTCCAGGAACTTGCTCTTATGTCGCGAGCTCCTAGCTGCCAACGGATGGCGAGGGGCCCGCCCACCAGTGGACTTGCGAGCGGTGAGCCTAGTGCGTGCCATCTGCTGCAAATGGAATACCGTGGGTAAGAGCGAGGATTACCTTTAATTATTTTATTTAGAATTGGGACAGATTAAATTAAGGGGGAAAGTAAGCAATGATATGAAATGAACATGATGCATGCACGAACTTACGATCTCACAAACTTAGAAACAAAGGTTAACACTAAGCGGTATATGCGGTGGCATACAACATTCTCTCATATCGTAACTAGCGTTCTAAGTGAGAACGTGGTTAGGGTACCTGCAGAAAACTCATTTCAGCCCACCCACAATATGATCATGCAGAGCAAGAATTTAAAACCATGCACTTCACATACACAGACACCCGTCCATGCATGTGGCGGGTCACTACCCACATCATCGCCCTATTGACGGCATCGCCTCTCAGGACGGAATTCCCAACATGCGGTATTGTACCCAAGACACACAAAACATGTGTGCATGACACAGTACCTAGCAACACTCCCCTAGACCGGCAGTGTATCCGATCATGCTCTCACAGCTCCCACTTACCGTGGCGTAGAGGAAAAAGGGATCCATACATTACCACTCAAATGAATGGCACTCATACTATTGCACGCCGTATGAGCGACGAAATAGAAATATGATGCATTCACCCCCAAGTCAGTACTTAACTAGCCACCTTAGAGTCCTTAACTGGGCATAAGGGATATGACCATGGCACACTAGATAGTTTTCCAAAACTTAGTTTAACACCTTGATCTTTATTAATTACTAAAATCCTTCATTAGACCGGTTTAGATTTTGTTTAGAACGTACTTATGAACAGTAACTCGCTAAACCTTGCTCTGATGCCAGCTGTAACACAACCGACCAAATTATAAGAGATTAAGTCTAACAGCGACCATTTGCATAGTCAAACCATCAGGCTTAAGCCCATATAATCCCGGTAGTTCGTGAAATCTCGAAGGATTTCAAACCACACATCGCATAACAGCCAAGATCGTAATAAGTTTAGCGGTCGCCATCCACAAGTACATCCAGATTACAACATTCATAAAATACATCGGAGTGCTTAAATTTATTACAAACCAAGTTCTTCAAGTAGCGGAAGCTTCATAGTTCGAAAATACGACACACACGCTTAGTCTGATACAGTGCCATAGTTCGGTCATTCCCACAAAAGCAAAAGAAGAGACGGAGTGACCATCGCCCTTGGTCTAGTCATCACCCATGGCTGGGTACAGACAGAGGATGCAATAACCATAGTACATTTGACCATCTGCAAAACAACATGGGAGTAGAACCCTGAGTACGAGAAGGTACTCAGCTAGACTTACCCGTCATAAACTTAAAATAAAGACTCATCAAGGATCATGAAGGCTATATAGTGGGGTAGCTGACAACCATTTGCCAAAACCGCAGTATTTCACTATCATAACCTACATAAGTATCTCTTCTTTTAGTCTGCTCAAGTTGAAAGTATCATTACCTATTATCTAGGTTTGCACCTGCACTATTACAAGCAAGTACGAGACTATGATAGTACCTCATCATAGCATTTCTTAAAACCATTCATCATTATAACCCAAGTGTTCCATAGTCCTTACTACGAGGACAGGGCTCATGTCAAGTGCTCACTATCCAGGAGCGATGGCGATTCGAATCGATTTCTAACCAGCTGGCGAATTTATTCCCCACACAAACCACACTCACTGATCAAGTGAGCTACAGGTCACCGTGTTGCACTATCCAGGACCAATTCGCGGGTTCGACAGGCACCGCCCGTACCCGAGGACCGTTCCGGCGACCGAGGTATCCAAGGTATACCAAGGTTGCGCGTCGCGCCCTCGTCGTTCTCCTCAACCATCACCAATACAGCGCGTACATCGGTCCAATTCCCGGCCCGGATAGTGCTCAGGCTTCGCGGTCGGAACGACTTATCCTTCCAGCTAAATGTGGGGTATGCGTTCAACATGACAAGAGGGCCGTCAACGATCGGTCCTTAAGCGACACAGGCAGGGGCACTATGGTCAACCCACCATAAGACCCTGCCCGGTCTCCAAATTCATTCCACACTTGGTCATTCTTTTCCCGAGCAACCAATGCTTAATCAAGCAGGTATTCACCTATATCTCGCAGGTGACAGGAAATCACCCGACTTCTACCGGACTAAGCAAGCTAAGCACAGACTCCGTGCCTATCTACATAGGACAAGGTGGGTGAACAAGTAGGGATAACAAGGAGTACACATGCAGCAACGGTATCAGGCAACTCCTATCACTTAATATGCAATACAGTAGAACAAGTATAGTACTTCATATAAGTTAGCGAGGATAGGGAGACTTAGAATGCTCCGGGGCTTGCCTTTCTCAAAGGTGTTGGGTCGGTGATCTGGACACTCCTGCAGTTCCTCTCCGGGTTCCGGTACTTCCGGAGGTTCCCGCTCCTGAATCTCCTCTGGCTCCTCAGGTCCTACCTCGTTCTCCTGCGAGCCTGTATGATGCATGTGTGCTCATGAGTGGAGTGCAAGATGCCCGAGGGATGCTTGTATGAGAAAGTACTAAAGGAATCATGACATGATGCATAGGTGATGTACTTGGTCATGCTTATTACAAGGTAGTCAACATCATCCAAGAACAATTAACTGAATCAAGCATCTATTGCATTCTCTTCTACAAATATTTTTCAAATGCAACCAGCAACCCCCATGATGCTTCAAAGATACACCAAACCCAACTTATTCCATTCAACCTACATACACAACCATTCATAATTTTCTTTATTCATTTCTAGGCCCATTAAAAATCACATGCAATTCTGTTCATCAATAAGTTCCACAAAAATTACAGGAGACTACCAGCTAAGCATAAAGTCTACTGTAAATTTTTCATAATTTTTGGTTACTTACTTTGAGCCACAAAAATCACAAGATTAATTAATAAGGTAAGTATAATCACCCTACTGTGATATAAGTGTCAAACAACAGATTTCATATTTTCACAATTTGTCTAATATCATAAGAAACACCCACAAAATTTTCCAGATTTATTGCATGATCCAATTAATTATTAAAAATCATAAATCACTGCCATGCAAGCATTTAAATTACCATAAATTCATTTATACACCAAATAATATGTAGCAATATTTTTCCAGTGAGTAAACACTCATGCAAAGCTAACAAAACAAGTTTCACATTTTTCAGAGCCATATTCTATTTACTATGCATTTTCCAAATTTAACAAAATCATGGATTAAATATATTCACACAGAAAAGTTACTTAATCATGACATGCAAACATACTAGGCTATAGATCTGGAAACAAGGAACACACCAAAATTTATTTTACAATTTTTGGAGCTATATTCATCAAGATATGGATTTTTGAACATTTAAATCATTTCCTGGAAAAACTTTAAAAACGGAAAGCCACCTAAAACGCTAAGCGCACCCGGATTCACACCCTCGGAGTCACTGACAGGCTGGACACGCGAGTCAGGGGACCCCACCTGTCATCCACCCCGTGACCCCGCGGCCAAAGATCGGCCGGAATCCGCCGCCGGTGAGGTTTGCGGCGACACCGTGAGCACCTACGGCTTCGCGAGAACGAGAAGAGTCCAACCGTACCCTCTTTGGCACCGGACGAGCACCGGAACTACCTCGCCGTCGCGAATGGCGGACGCGGCGGCGCTGCTCGCCGTGGTCCGGCCGTTTCACGGCGGTAGAGCGTAAGCTAGCGACGGGAAAAGGTGCGCGAGGCCAAGGCGGATCCAAAGCACCTACGAACGCAAGCAGAGACAGAGAGGAGAGGGACAACCGTGCGAGCCGAGAGGTCGCCGGAGCTCCGACTCACTCCGGTGAGCTCTAGCGGGCACGCAGGGCTTACCGAGCGCGGAAGAGCGCAAGCACGCGACGCGGAAGGACGAGGCGGAGCCGGTGGTGGTCGCGAAGAGGAAGGAGAGGGCCAGAGCTGGCCGGGAGAGGAGCTCCGAGCCGTCGGCGGCTATGGCGTGTGGCGGAGCGGCGAGCGCTGCGCGAGAGCGAGCAGAGAGGCGAGAGCGAGCGGTGGAGGGCGCAAATGGGAGCGGGGGCTTCGGCGGACGCGACCAGGGGCTCCTGGTGGCCGACCAGGGCTTCTCCTCGCCGTCGCATGCCCGCCACGCGGCGGCCAGGCTCTGCCGGCGCGCCACGGCGGCACTGCAAGGCCGTCCGTGCGCACGGACGCGGGCGCGAGCGCGGGGAGGGGGAAGGGGAAGGCGCGGGCGGGCCAGGCCGGCTTCGGCCAGCGGGCCAGAAGTGAGGCCGCGGCCTGCTAGCGCCCCCTTTTCCCTTTCCTATATATATATATTTTTGAATTTCTTTTCTCAAATTCTCTTATAAATTCATTTTGGCCATTTTCAAATCATTTTCACCACTTTCTCCCAAAGGCAAAGTTGTTCCAAACTAAAAACTCTACAACTTTGCTTTAATAAGCAAAACCAAATTCCAAATAGAATTTGAATTACAAATTAAAACTTAGTTCTAGGTTTTTAAATAAATTCTTTTTGGATATTTTGTATAAATTCCATTTCTCAAATTCCATAGCTCCAAAAATTACACAAAAATATTCTAAATTCTTCTTACACATAAATCAACCTAGTTTGAATATTTCACAATTTTAGGAGCAAGCATCATATTTTTGACATATTTATAACTCATGAAGTGAAGCACATAAAATCATAATTTGAAAAGAGTGTCATGCTCATGAGGCTTATGCTTGATGGGAATGCTTATGCATGACTTTGATGAGACTAAGTGCATGCTTAACACCTAGGGTGTTACAGCCCTTCCCCCTTAGGGAAATCTCGTCCCGAGATTTTGGGTTACTAACCATTTCTTATGAAATTTTGGATAAACTGTTTTTAAGTAATCCTCTGTTTCCCAGGTGGCATCCCTATCGTCATGATGACTCCACACCACCTTGTATGTTCGAACAACTCTGTTTCGGGTTACGCGTTCCTTGGTATCCACAATTTCCACTGGCTGCTCTTTATACTCCAAGTCTGCTTTTAATTTGATCCCCCTAGGTTCAATTCTTTGCTCCGGCACCTTCAAACATTTCCGCAGTTGCGACACATGGAAGACCGGAAAGATCGAGCTCATCTCTTCAGGTAACTGAATCTTATAGGCTACTGGGCCTTTCCTCTCTAGCACTTGGTACGGTCCCACATATCTGGGTGCAAGCTTGCTTCGAACTCGGAAACGTTGAACTAAGTGCATGCTTAACACCTAAGGTGTTACACAGCATAGGCTAAGAAACCATTTCGGACGCACCGGATGGTACTCCTAGGTAAAAGGCTCAAGTGAAAGCTCGGTTTGGTCTATTTGGAAATAGTGCTAATCTTGATGCAAGATAGATGCACAGTCTGCATGGAACTTACCATATGCTTAGAAATTAATTTGGACACACCCGATAGAACTCCTTGATGACGTGTGTCATATGAAATCTCGCTCTGGTGTGCTTAGAGACAGTATTAGTTTTGGTGCAAGAAATATGCACGGTTTGCGCCTAATGGACCAAAGTCTAAGAAACCATTTTGGAAGCACCTGTTGGTACTCCTAGGTGAAGAGGCTCAAGTGGAGGCTCGGTTCGGTCAGTTTAGAGATAGTGCTAATCTTGTTGCAAGATAGGTGCACGATTTGCATGGAACATACCATATGCCCAGAAATCAATTTGGATGCACCAGATGGAACTCCTAGATGACATGTGTCATATGGAATCTCACTTCGGTCCGTTTAGAGACAGTGTTAGTTTCGGTGCAAGATAGGTGCATGGTTTGCACCTAATCCACCATAGGATAAGAAACCATTTTGGATGCACCCGATGGTACTCCTAGGTAAAGGTGCTCAAGTGAAAGCTCGGTTTCGTTTTGTTTGGAGATATTGCTAATCTTGATGCAAGATAGATGCACGGTTTGCATGGAACATACGATATGCTCAGGAATCAATTAGGACGCACCTGATATAATTCCTTGATGATGTGTGTCATATGGAATCTTGCTTCGGTTTGTTTAGAGATAGTGTTAGTTTTGGTAGAAGATATGTGCATGGTTTACGCCCAATGCACCATAGGCTAAGAAACGATTTTAGACGCATCCGATGGTACTCGTAGTTGAAGAGTCTCAAGTGGAGGCTCGATTTGGTCTGTTCAGAAATAGCGCAAATCTCTATGCAAGATAGCTGCACAGTTTGCATGGACGTACCATATGTTAAGAAATCAATTTGGACACACCCAATGGAACTCCTAGGTGACGTGTGTCATATGGAATCTCGCTTCGGTCTGTTTGGAGACAATGTTAATTTCGGTGCAAGATAGGTGCATAGTCTAAGAAACCATTTTTGACGCACCTATTTGTACTCCTAGATGAAGAGGCTGAAGTGGAAGATCGGTTCGGTCTTTTTGGAGATAGTGCTAATCTTGATGCAAGATAGGTGCACGGTTTGCATGGAACATACCATATGCTTGGAAATCGATTTGGATACACCTGATGGAACTCCTTGATGATGTGTGTCATATGGAATCTCTCTTTGGTCTATTTAGAAAGACTGTTAGTTTCGGTGCAAGATATGTGCATGGTTTGCGCCTAATGCACCATAGTCTAAGAAACCATTTTGGAAGCACCTGTTGGTACTTCGGTGAAGAGGCTCAGTGGAAGCTCGGTTTGATATGTTTGGAGATAGTGCAAATCTTGATGCAAGATAGGTGCATGATTTGCATGGAACATACCATATGCTTAGAAATCAATTTGGACGCACCTAATGGAACTCCTAGATGACGAGTGTCATATGAAATCTTGCTTTGGTTCGTTTGTAGACATTGTAAGTTTTAGTGCAAGATAGGTGCACAGTTTGCGCCTAATGCTCCATAGTCTAAGAAACCATTTTGGACGCACTATTTGGTACTCTTGGATGAAGAGGCTCAAGTGGAAGCTTGGCTCATTCAGTTTGGAGATAGTGCTAATCCTTATCCAAGGTAGGTGCATGGTTTATATGGAACATACCATATGCTTGGAAATCAATTTGGATGCACCCGATGGACCTCCTTGATGACGTGTGTCTTACGAAATCTTGCTTCGGTCTATTTGGAGACAGTGTTAGTTTTGGTGCAAGATAGGTGCAAGGTTTGCACATAATGCAGCATAAGCTAAGAAACCATTTTGGACGCACCCGATGGTAATCCTAGGTAAAAGGCTCAAGTGAAAGCTCAGTTTGGTCTATTTGGAGATAGTGCTAATCTTGATGCAAGATAGATGCACGGTCTGCTTGGAACATACCATATGCTTAGAAATTAATTTGGACACACCCGATAGAACTCCTTGATGACGTGTGTCATATGGAATCTTGCTTTGGTGTGCTTAGAGACAGTATTAGTTTTGGCGCAAGATATGTGCACGGTTTGCGCCTAATGCACCAAAGTCCAAAAAACCATTTTGGAAGCACATGTTGGTACTCCTAGGTGAAGAGGCTCAAGTGGAGGCTCGGCTCGGTCTGTTTAGAGATATGGTGTATTAGGCACAAACCGCGCACCTATCTTGCACCGAAACTAACACTATCTCCAAACAGACCAAAGCAAGATATCAGATGACACACATCATGTAGGAGTTCTATTGGGTGCGTCTATATTGACTTTTAAGCATATGGCATGTTCCATGCAAACTGTGCACCTATCTTACATGAAGATATAGCACTATCTCTAAACAGATCGTACGGAGCTTTCACTCGAGTCTCTTCACCTAGAAGTACCATTAGGTGCT